>NW_020940355.1:164812-263568 GCF_900497805.2 Vombatus ursinus | reverse complement strand
AAAGGGAAAAGTAGAAGGATGATATATATACTAAAATTGGAAAGATAAGTTAGAGTAAAGTTGTAAAAGACTTTGAATATCAAATAGAGAAGTTTGTATGTTATCCTAGAGGTACTAGGGAGCCATTGGAGTTTATTGAGTAGGAGAGTGTCTGTCAAACCTGTAATTGAGGAAAATAATTTTGCAATTATATAGGACATAGATTGGGGAGGGGAGAAACTTGAGGCAGTGGGATCAATTAGGAAGCTGTTACAATAGTCTAGCTGAAAGGTGAGAAGGGCTTGAAATATAGTAGTGGTGGTTATTTGAGAAGAAAGAAGGGGATGAATGCAGGATATTGTAAAAGTAGAATCAACAAGGGTCAACAACTGATTGGATATAGGAAAGAGTTAAGAAGCTGAGAAAGAAATCAGTTGCAAACCTGGATGACTAGAAAGATGGTAGTTCTGTATACAGAAATACGGATATTCATAAGAGAGTGAGTTTTGTAGGAGGACTGTGTTACGTTTGAGACATTTTGAGTTTGAGATGTCTATGGGAAATCCAGTTAAAAGTATCCAATTGGCAGTGAGTCATGTGAAAGTGGAACTCAGGAGAAAGGCTGTAGTATATGTAAATATGAGGGTCATCTATATAGAGATGATAATTAAATCATTAGGAGCTGATGAAGATGAAATAAGAGATGTCCTCTAAGGCCTCTTTTAGCTCTAAATCTATGATCCCACCTGAGCAGTGTTGTGGCACAGATTCTTCATCAGTAAAATGAGAGGTTTGAATTAGATAATCTCTCAAGTTCCTTCCACACCAGATCCTATGAAATGATAAAAGCCAATCCTGCAGATTTCATTTTTCCATCCAGGTAATGTGCTGTCATAGAAAGTACAGTGAACTTGGAATTAGGAGCCCCAGGTTACCATCTGAGCTTTACCACTTAATGGTTCTTCAACTTAGGCAGGACATTGGATCTCTTTGAGCCCCAGTTCTTTATCCATAAAATGGGAGTTAAAATGCTCCTCTTGCCAACCTTACCATATTCTTGTCTAGATCAAATGAGATAACACATATTTTGGGCTTATGTATTCTAATTAGCTTCCCCTGAAGGGTAGTAATCTGTGGCCCTTCTCATTGTTAATAAGCACATGATTCCCAGAACACTAGCTCATCTCAGCTTTTTGTGAGTCATAGCTTTGGTTACAATAGTTACTCCTCCCTTTAAGTGCAGAAATTCATTTAGCAGGAATTCCTGTTCCCTGCTAGATGAATGCTTCCCCAGGGTTATGCCTTTTGGTAAGGTATAAGTTGGGTGTTTGTAGTCATTCACCCCTAAACGTTTCCCAGGAAAGCTTACTCAAGGAATGTGGATGCAGAGGAATATACTCCTTCCTCCACACCTCCCTTGACCTTGTATGGATAGTCATAGTCCTGATGCCAAGGGTTCTCCTACCTGCTGTAACTGACAGACACTTGCTTCCCCTCCTGAGCATCTGCTACCGCCTGGCACCCAGGTAGTGATGTTTCGCTGTTCCTTACCCATTTATCTCACAGAGAGTAAACCTACACATTGACCTGGCTCCCAGACTTCTGCCCACATGTATCCAAATTGTGCCTTGATTAGAACTTCCCTTTATGTTATTGTATTGTAGTTCAGTCTGATTGTGCCACTAGTCACTGGCAGATTCAAAACTGACCCACCCATCTCCCCATTCCCAGTCAGACTGAGGAACTAGCCCACCTTTGGGATTTTTGAAATTACAAACCTCCTGAGTCTTTTGCTTTATTTAATTGTTTGGGGTGTTTGTTTTTTAATTTACTGTTTGTCCACAGCAATTTGTGAAATACTGAAAGCTTTCTGAAAGGCTTCTGTTTTAGTGAATTTAGGGCCAATTATTTGTAAGTTCACTAAAAATGAAATTCTTTTAGAATTTAAGTAAAATGACTCAGTGAAACCAGGGCACATTTTAAGAGAAAAGAAGGTTGAGACTCTGTTGTGAATACTTTATCTCTGCTTGGAATTGTCCTTCAAACCTTGAATAAGCATGTCAGTCGTTAAAATAACCCAGGTCCTCTAGATTAAGAATGAGGGAGAGACACAAGAACTTTGCCTTGATCTCAAAAATATTTGAATTGTGATTTACTATCAGCTAAAAAACTTAAGAGGCTTAGCAATCATATTGCACAAACCTTGACATGGTATTTCACTTATGCTGAATTCAAATTTTACAATTATTAGAGGGAAACCATGCTCTTTCTGTTGTTTTCTTTCTTATCATTTAACAGTTTGTATATTATTTTACAGTATTTGAAAGCTGTGATCACTCCAGAATATCTTCTGATACTAGATTATCGTAATTTAAACTGGGAACAGTGGCTCTTCCGGGAACTCCCTTTACAGCTAGCTGGAGAGGGTCAACTTGTCACATACTCCTTGCCCTTTGAGTTTAGGGCCATAGAAGCTCTTCTGCAGTATTGGGTGAGCCTGGTTTTTATATATCTACTTGCAATAAAAATACTACTAAACAGGAATATAAATTAGTGTCAGTTGTGGTATAATTTTAGATTATCATATTTGTGTGTGTCTTTAAAAAAAAAAGAAACCTTAGTGTTTCTACTCTCTGTTTTTCTGAGTAGGAAGTGAGTGGTTAAGGGAATGTGAGAGGCAATTGAAATGTATCTGTTAAGTGGCAGTTTGACTATTTTAGTAATAACCTTTTGGGAATGTATAGGAAAGGTACCTGCCATCCACTGTTTTTATTGCTGAGTCAAGTTAGAAATGTTTTTACCCTGGGTTATTTCAGCTACCATACTGATTCCTGATTGATAGGTTTTGTTTTAACTAATGAATTCCCCTTCTTTTTGTTAAGTGGGTATCTATAGCAAGAGAATCTTGTCTGGAGTGTTAGTAACCTCTCAGCTTTAAATCTGGGCCATTGTGAAGAACTCTGAAGAATGAACATTTCAAGCCTGGGTAATTTTGGTTTTTAGAATGGCTTTGGATAGTTTGCCAGTCCTGGAAGTATTCTAGTCATTTACCATTCGTTGAAGTGTTGTGAAAATTTCTAGTTATTGTGGATTTTTATAGTTAATAGAGGATTCACTGACCCAGAATATTCTAAAAGAATTGTTTTAATTCTTATGAAAGGTCATGTTGTTATCTAGATCAACACCCTTCAAGGGAAACTTAGCCTTTTGCAGCCTCTCATTCTTGAGACCCTGGAAGCTTTAGTGGACCCCAAACATTCATCAGTGGACAGAAGCAAACTGCACATCTTACTGCAAAATAGCAAAAGGTACATATGTGACATCATGAGTGGGGGAACTCTGACTTTTCATTCAATAATTGTCTTATTAAAGTAATTTCTTATAATTCCAGATGAAAGTTAAGTATAATTACTGAAATATTTGTTGAAAATACTTTCTTATTTTGATGGTCTGTGATGTCTCCTCTGTGCGTGTACTCCCTCCATTTCTATGTTCTGAAACTCCCCCATGCCTTATTGGTATGTATGATTCTTGCATGTGGTTATGTGAATCTTCTCTAGATGGATACACTATGTATGCCTAAAGGCCTTTTTTGGTTCTCTTACCGTTTCGTGGGTCCTGCACATCATGCAAGGTGTCTGGTTGTTATCTCTTAGGCTTGTTCCACCTCCAACCTCATTCCCTTTCTTGTACATGCTTTTGCTGTTGTCCCTTATGCCTTGTGTGCATGTCACTGTTGGTAATATGTTGCAGCCTGATTCTTTTGAGATGGTGACATTTCACATAACATCCCAGAAAGAATATTGGTGTTAAAATGTTATAGCTTTTGTGGGAACAAGCAAGGAGTCTGTCCATCAATAGATAAGTGGATAAAGTGAGCATTTATTAAACATTTGCTATGTTCCAGGCACTGGGATAGCAATGGAGACAGTCCTTGCCCTCAGGGTGCTCACATTCTAATAAGGGAAGACTCCACATAAAGGGGAGCTGGAAAAGGATAGAGAGGGGAGAAGTATGGTAGAGAGCCTTTCTAACTGTGTAGATTAAAATAGGATGTTCTGTTACACTCCTGGCATACTTATTACAATATCTCCTAGGCAGGGTTTTGGTTTTGTTTTGTTTTGTTTTATTTTTTTGTAGGGTTTTTTAATAGTTGTTAATGTTTCATGAGTTCCTTAAGAGGAACTGCTAAGTGGAATTGAACTGAAACTAAAACTTTTTAATGATTACATGTGGTAAATTGAGTACATACATGATCATAAACTTTGCACTAAAGACAAACACATTGCAGAGTTAAGTATTGAAGCATTTCCAACATAAGGGCTACTCATAGAATCTCAAGGTTAGAGGGCCTCACAGAGACTATCTTGTCCAAACTCTACCTAAACAAGAATTCCCTTTATGACATTCCAAGTAGTTCTCTAGCCTGCCCTTAAAGATCTCTGGTAAAGTGAAATTGAGTACCTCCCAAAGTAGGCCAGTTTGATAAGTTAACATTTTTATGAAGTTTTTCCTTCCAGGAAATTTAAAACTTCCTTTTTGAAAATTTTTGCCCATTACTATTATTTCTGCCCTCTAGGGCCAAGTAGAACAAATTCCTCTTCCTTGAGAAAGTCCTTCAGATACTAGAAGACAACTGTGATGTTCCCTTTAAGGAGTTTTCTTTCTCACGCTAAATCTCTCCATTCCTTTCAATCAGTGCTTGTATGCTCCAACTAGTCATTGTGCTTTTTAAAATTTGACACCCAGAACTAAATTCTGTACTGCATAGGTGTTCTGCCTGAGGTATAGTACAGTGATTCTGTCACTCCTATGATCTCATTCTTGGGCCTCTCTTAATACAACCTATAATGACACTTTTTTTGTTGTTGCGTCATGTCATTTTTATTCTTCATCAAGGTATTTTTTTATATGAACTGTTGTCTAAACAAGCCTCTTCCATCTTTTATTTTGAAATAGATTTTTCTAATCTCTAGGTAGTTCTTTATATGATGTCTCTTAAATTTCATTTAAATAGATTTTTAGCCCATTGTTTTTGGATCTAAAATGTTAGCTACACATTTCTCTCAGCTACATGGCATCTGCATATCTGCTAAGCATATCATCTCAGCCTTCTCCCTAGTCATGATAAACATACTAAACAGCATAAGGCCAGAGACAAACCTTTGGAATTTCCCTCCACATTGACGTTTATATTGTGGCATCAGAGCATCTTTGTGGTCCAGAAGGTATTAGAGAATAAGGAGGAATGTTTGTCAGCTTAAAGAGTAATAACCACTTCTGTGATTGCTTTCCTCTATTTCTTCAGTCTTTTCCTTTACAACATTACCGTGCTCACTTTTTGTTCCACTAATACATAGCCAGGATGTCTAATTTGTGCATGAAATATTATTTAGATATTCAACCTTTGTATTTCATTCTCCAGTTCTAGAATGTGAAATTTTATTGTTGATAAAAAATACTCTATAGGATGTTGTTCTTATTAGGATGAAGTCACAAATAAATAGGGGTAATGTGAAATTAGGAAAGATTTTTAAAATCAATATATAATACTGGTGAATTGTATGAGATAAATGAAACACCTTTAAATGAATATGCTCCTAATTATTTTTCTTACTCCCATAGCCTATCAGAATTAGAAACAGATATTAAAGTTTTCAAAGAGTCAATTTTGGAAATACTAGATGAAGAAGAATTGATGGAAGAACTTTGTCTAACCAAATGGAGTGATCCTGAAGTCTTGTAAGTCTACCACAGCCCAGACCCATTTTCTTACAGTTTATGTCCTAGGATCCATATTTTGCCTTCTTATGTTAATATTTCTAATTATAACTTTTTAGTACAAAGAGTACAGCTAATGTATTTGCTTTTCTATGACAAGTAAATATATTCAGGTAAACAAACATTTAATTTCCTATGTGCAAACAATTAATCAACAAGCATTTATTAAGTCCCTACTATGTGCTGGGCACTAAAGATACAAAGAATGAAGCCATCAACTTTCAAGAAGCTTACATTCAAAGAAATCAACAAGTAATTATATAAGTACATGCAGAATAAATATAAAAAGAATAGATACTAATAAGTACCAAGTAGTTAAAAGTAATTTCATAGGGTGGGGCACTAGCAGAGGAATTAGGAAAGGCTTGTTACAGAAGGTGATAGTACTTGAACTGTGTCTTGAAAGGAGAGGGGAACTTTGTGAAACAAAGGTGGGAGTGAAGGGAGAGCATGCCAATGCAGAAGCACAGAGGCAGACAAGTGAGTATAATGTATGAGGAATGGAAAAAAGGTCAGTTTACCTGGATTGTAGAATGGAGAGTAATTCTGTGATTTTTATATGGGAGACAATGCCGGAAAGATTGCTTGGAGTCAGATCAGAAAAAGGACTTAGGTGTAATTCTAAGGAATTTGGATTTGATTCAGTGAGTGATGAGGAGCCATATGTGGATTTTGAGTGAGGGAGTGACGTGATAAGGGCTATGCTTCGGGAAGGATTTTTTGTCAGAGGGAGAAACTGGAAACAGGTAGACCAGTTAGGCTATTGCAGTATTTCTGTTAAGAGATAACAAGGGCCTGAACAGAGGTAGTTGCCATGGGAATGGAAAGTTGAGGCAGATGTAAGACAAGTTGGGAGGAAAAATATATAGAATTTGTCAGCCGATTTGATGTAGACAAAGAAGGAGGAGTCAAAGATGATACCAAGGTCTTAGACATTATTGCTGTTTAGGACATTCTGCCTCTTTCAAAATCAAGTTATATGTAATGTACAAAAGTGTGTGTATACACATAGAATTTTATTCCCCTCATCTTTCTATCTGGGTAGGAAGGAGCACATGTAAAAACAGATCTTGATCTTGTTAATGTAGCATGCTAACCACCCACAGAGAACTATCATAGAAAAAGAAAAATCCTTGCCTTTCGTTAGAGGTTGGCCTTAGGTGCTCTCAGTACTAAATTTAATACCAGGTAGGTCTTGTGCTAGTGTAGTATGTCTGCATATATAAAAGTGACATGTCTGCATATCTCTAGCTAAATAACTTTTTTATTTGCAGTGAGAAGAGCAGTACTGGAATTGACCATGCAGAAGAGATGGAACTGCTTTTGGAAAACTATTACAGGTTAGCTGATGATCTCTCCAATAAAGCTCGGGAGCTCAGAGTGTTGATTGATGACTCAGAAAGTATTATTTTCATCAATCTAGACAGGTAAGCTCACCTTATCTGCAAGTCCATCAAAAATTATTTACTGAACAGCTACTCTTCCTGATCAGGCTTATTGTTTTAGAACATAGATATCATAACTGTACCATTATTATTAGACACTGTATGAAAGTATAGCCTCTTTGATAGTAGTGTAGATTTTGATACATTGCTGTTTCTACATAGAATATTTGATTTTTCAGGCAAAGTGTAGCTAGCAGATAAGTTGTTCTGATCTGAATAGGTCTTCTTCACCCTAGCCATCGTAATGTGATGATGAGGTTGAACCTACAGTTGACCATGGGAACCTTCTCTCTTTCACTTTTCGGACTAATGGGAGTTGCCTTTGGAATGAACTTGGAGTCCTCCCTTGAAGAGGTGAGAGCTTATTATTTTGAAAAACTCTGGGCTCCTTTTGAAATGAGGGTTGACTTGTAGATCAACTTTGTTATTTCACATGTCCATGTATGTAGTTATTTATTAGGTTTGGATTCTGTCTTTCATGACAGTACAACAGAAGCTCTTAGGAAACGCTGGTATATGAAGGGTTCCCACATAGAGGAGTGAATAAACTTCTGCTTAGCTCCAGAAGGAAGGAGCAATGGGTTAAAGTTTCAAAATGGTAAATTTAGCCTTAAAGAAAAACTTTGTAACCATTAGGGCTATGCTAAAGGGCTCCTTCAGGAGGCAGTGAGAACCTTTCCCAGGAAGTATTAAAGCAAAGGCTGGATAGTCACTCATCAGGCAGGTGATGAAAGGAATTCTTGTTCAGGTGTGCATTGCTCTGTTACTCAGATCTGATAGTTAATTCCCATAGTATTCATATAGGAAACACAACTACAGGTGTGTGAAGAAAGTGAATCTTAACCAGTTCCTTGAATGAGGATGATTAAGTCTTCAGAAGACATTTTTCACATATTTAGAGTTGGGGTTCATGTGAAATTGTAAAGAAATATATGCCTTTTTTATCCAAAATCTAAAAAACTAAAGAATTATTAGAATTTCTATTGCTATTTTGTCATAATGATGACCCCAGAGAAATGTGAAATTCTCAAGTGCTTCCTGACTTATCAAAGAAATTAAATTACTTTCACTATTGTTTTAGAATTGAATGTAAAGTTGAAATTCATGTGTGGCATACAGAATGGCTTTCCTATTCACAGACCCATGATTTTGAGTTTTTGAAGTACATACACACTGTACCAACTGCCACCCTTTCCCTGGCATTGGTGTGACACTTGGGTGCTTTAACATTTAGTAGGTTTAATACTCTAGCCCCTGGTGTGTCTGGAATCCTTTTTCCTCTGTTAACAGCAGGTATTTCCAAATTGTGGGGATAGGTTTGGAAAGGTTAAGGAGACAGGAGAGGTCAAATAGCAGAAAAGAAGGCGCATACTTCAAATGACTTAAGGAAACAACATCAAATATGTATTCCTTAGTCAACTGTTTCTTCCCCCAGAGGTGTGATGTCATGCCATGTTGGCAACATAGAGTGTGGCTTACTTTATGCCTTTCTGGCTCCCAAAGTCATGAATGTAATATTCACAAAATTTTTGCAGACTCAGGGATTATAGGACCATGGTATCTATATGTGGTAATGCCCACTTAATCAAAATAGTCATTTAACCAGAACATATTCCCCACCTATCCTAGGTAAACATTTATCTGTGAATGTTCTGTTCTCTTGTAGTGCAATGTCATGTTCTCTTGAGCTCTCAAAAATAACAGTGAACACAAAAATGTATGTTCCTATATTCTTATTAGACTACAGAATCCTGTATTCCTAATTTTACTAGTGATCCCTAGAATTAACCAGGAAGTAGATTTAAACTGATCATTAAAAACAACATCCTCACAGTTACAGCTGTCTTATAGGATTGTTGGGTAGTGAGCTGAAAAGTATGCATTAGAAGTATTTAAGGAGAGGCTACAATGTCTTTCTGTCAGGGATTCTCTCTAAAAGATTTCTGTGCCAGGTAGGAGATTGAACTCTAAAGGACTTCTGTTTCCTTCTAGCTCAAAAAATTGTTCATGTTTCTTGGTCTCTGGGTATCGTCAAGCGAGTTTTATTTGTCTCATACCATTGTAAGGTTACTTACTGAAACTAGGAAAATCTGCGCAATTTAGACTTGGGACAGTGCATTGTTACTGTTATTAGAATGTTGATCTATCTGTCCTCCCAGGCTTTCTAGAAGTCAACTTATTTATTCCATTTTAGGACCATAGAGTGTTTTGGCTGGTTACAGGAATTATGTTTATGGGAAGTGGCCTCATCTGGAGGCGCCTGCTTTCATTCCTTGGTCGACAGCTAGAAGCTCCTTTACCTCCTGTGGTATGTTGTACTTGAAAAGTGTGCATAGATGACTGTAATTTTCTCTTTGACATTCCTGTTAGGTACTTACTTCAGAGAGGTAATTTATAGTGTTAGACTTGGAGTCAGGAGGACCTGTGTTTGAATCCCACTTACACACTTACTAGCTATGTTGCTTCTGGGCAATTCACTGAACCTCTCTCAGCCTCAACTTCTTCATTTGTAAATTGGAGTAAATATCTATAGTGCTGCCTCCAAGATTGCTGTGATGATTAAATGAGATAATGATTGTAAAACACTTTGCAAACCTTAAAATGCTGTGGAAAATTTTCTTATTACTGGATGCTAAAGAATCTTAGCACCCAGATTAGTGTCTGTCATGTAGTTAGGTACTCAGTATCTACCTAATGAACTTAGTTGAGTTGGTTCACATTATTTGCCAGTCTTTTTCCTTTCTCTCCACTGCCACATTTGAACACACTGTCTTCTCTGTAGGATCCTGAATTTGTATTATTTACCTCAAGGAGTTTTTTGTCCCGTGTGTTATAAAAATAGGCCCTTTGGATGCTTTGGCAATGGTACGTTGAAACTTCTGGAAGCGTTTTCTTTTGCCATTGTAGTGATATAATTTGACAACTATAAAAGTGTCCCTTTGAATAGCGTAGAATCTTTGAGGTCTCCTTATCGATGCCAAATCATGAAAATCATTAATTTTTCAAATAATTTATAAATTTTGAGGTGGCCTGGGTAAGAAAAGAATTGTTTCATTATTTAGTGGAAAACTTGTCTTGAAATTATGTAATGCATCTTGGATCACATTTTATTTTGCAGTCTATAAATTTAGCAACAAAATAGTCTGTTACTTAAACTTTCAGTTTTACCAGAAATAAAATAGTTAAGTGCATCTAGGTGGTGCAGTTTATGAAGAAATAAACTTTTAGGAAATTGTAAAGAAATACAACTGACATTATCAGTTAACATCTGTTAAGCTCTTGCTGTATACAGAACATTTGTATACATTTTGACACATGAAAGCAGTTGATGCATGGCTTTGTCATAAGCAAAATCTAGATGCAGAAAGAAAAATTGTTGTGTTATACAAATGTATAAAATGTATCCATTTTTCTTAATTTTGTGCCAGCCGTGTCACTAAGGAAATTAATTTATTGTCTATGGTATTTCTCCATAGTAAATACTTACGTAGGTATAGCAGTCGCTGTAGTTAATGTGATCTCCTTTTCCCTTTTAGAATAAAATTGGTTTCTTCCTTTGTTTAGATGCCCTCTTTACCTAAAAAGCCTCTCCAAGCAAGTGGGAGAATTGAGATGAAGAACAGTCTCAGGACAGATGGTTTTGGGCCGAGCCGAAGCGTCCTAACAAACCGATAGCAATGGCAAGCGATGACTGAAATCTTGGTTTTGGTGGTTGACATAAGAAGCTTCTGGTTCTATTCTCATTTATTTTCTTTTAATAAAATTGAAGACTTGAAAACAATTATTCATGGTTAAAATATAACCACTGGATGTCAATAAGCTATGGCAATCTTAAGACTGGGATTTTAGTTCATAAAGTCAGAATTCAGAGTGAAGGAACGAAGTGAAATTATCAGTCGGTCTTGCTTGTCTTCTTGCTTTAAGGGGCCAAAATCTTGTATTAACTGCGTGTTCAAAGAGCTGCTGTCGGTGGAGGACTTTTCATTGATGTATTGAATGTAAGAGTGTTATATGGAGGTATGAAGCAAGAAGGGCTGAATTTGGCACAAAATTAGATTGTTCATTAAATTATTATATTTAGCTTATATATAAGTACATGCTAATATGTTCACATGCCAAAATAGTGCATGTTCATGTTTGCAAATTAGCACATGCACATTGTTGTGAAATTGAGTGATATGAATTATTCGTATAATCAGGGGATCAGAGTTGAAGCTTCTTTGGGAGCCATAACAGTATCCCAGCTCTCAAAAGGCTTAAGTCTGGAATCTTAAAATTGGAGTAATAGAAGAGTTTTGAATATATACTAAGAAAAACCAGAACTACAAGGCATTTCAAAGGTTTCAAGATATTTCACACTCCATTACTGTGATTATTCTTGGAATATTCACACACATTATTCATGTATTCATGTATTAATGATTAACTGGAATAGGTATTAATGTGGTTAACTCAGAGTTAACCAAAGAAACCTTTTTGTTTTAGCCTTTTTTTAGAAACTTTCTAAAATGTAGTGGTCTCCTTTTCTGCCTTAAAATAGAACAGATTTAACATAATTTAATTTCTTAAATTTAGGATTTTTTTTTATGTACTTATATGTGTACATGTTGTCTCCCCTAAAGAACATAAAGTCATTGCAAATAAGAATTATTTCCTTTTTTTATATTTGTATCCCCAGGCCTTGCATGTAATTGGTGTTTAATGCAGGCTGACCCAAAAGTCTTAGTGCAGTTGCAAGCCTTAATAGCTACTAAGGCTTACAACTGCACTAAGACTTTTGGGACACCCTGTAAATGCTTGTTGATTGATGGTTCTGAAAAAAATAATCTCTATATAATACTCTATAAGAAATAATTGAGGAGTGGGGAATTTGTGCTTAGCCTATGACATTTAAATACATACTATGTATGTGTGGGGCACTATGCTAGTCTAGGCACTGGAGATACAGAGATGAAAATGACTGCCCTAGCCCTCAAGGAGCAGTCTAAGAATGTGTTCTTTTAACTAATCTGATCATGTGATTTGCCTCTTCTAGAAGAAGTGAGGCAGGGGGAGTACAGAGGATGATAACCATTCTGTTTAGCTAAAAGATTCCTAGTATTTAGGTTTCAGTTGATCAAATTGTTTTTCTAGTACAGAGGTGTCAAACTCAAGACACAATTCCTGAGTGTACCAAATGTAATTGGGAAGTGTTTAATATGATAAATAAAAAGACAGTTCAACATAGGTAATATTAATTTGTAAATTAGTCTAAGTTGATATGCCAGCCCAAGGATCCATTTCTTTTTGAGTTTGATACCACTGTTCTAGTATGCCTTTAAAGAACTCACAAAACCTGGTTTTATGTGGTCTCTGGAAGTCAAGTGATAGAGAGGTCAGTAGTGGAAAGCACCTTGTAGTCCATCCTGGCCCTGCCCTTACTGTCTGTGTGGCTATAGCCACAGCTTTAGCTTCCTCGAATGAAAAATGGGGATGATGATAACTGCTCGTTCTGATTCATGAGAATTAAATTAAATATGTAGAAGTACTCTGAAAACAAATGTCCTGTGTAAATATAAGGTAATATGATCATGAAGATGTAGTTCCCCATTGCATGGTAGCCCAAAAGAACTGTTGAATGCCAACAACAGTTATACAAAATGTCATCCCTATTTACCTGCTTGCTATCAATTACCCAGTTTTGCATTTCCTATAATCCTCTTGCCTTGTAGTCATGGTTCATTGATGGAAGAAAACCCCTTTAACAGGTATATGGGTGCTGTGCACTTTTTAAAGAAATTTAGAAACTCTGTAGTCCTTTATGTGAGGAAACTGGTGCACAAAAGTAAAACTGACTTTCCAGATCACTGCATCAGAGGCAGGACTAGAATTGAGGCCTCTTACCTCCAGAGCCAATGTTCTTTTCCATCTCATGTGATCTCTTCTTTAAAAGTTATTCTGGGGGCAGCTAGGTGGCACAGTGGATAGAACACCAGCCTGAAGTCAGGAGGACCCAAGTTCAAATATGGCCTCAGACACTTGACACTTACTAGTTACGTGACGCTGGGCAAGTCACTTAACCCCATTGCCTACCCCACCCCCCCAAAAAAAAGTTATTCTGCACAAAATTTAATGGCAGATCCTCGTACTACAAGATATTTCTCCATGTTTGGGGAGGTGGTGTGGGATTTTGTGGTTTAGGGAACTCACAGTGAGGAACCTCCCTCTACTAATGTAGATTATACCAAGGAAATGATATGTAATGTAGGAAAATGACATATTCCATATTACTAACGTCTATAATTGAATAAGCTGCCATACTTCAGCTTGATTCAACAGACGGTTTGTAAAGTAGCCTGGAAGTCCCAGTACCATGGTTTAAACTTGTCTTCAAGATTAGCACAAATGGAAGATGCCATAGACAGTGCCTAAAAATCCAGAGCAGTTTCTATAATGTACCTTTTGTCATTAAAAACATAAAGCTGGATGTCATTGAGAGACCCTGATTCCTAGTTGTTACTGGCTCATCTGGGAGCAGGTTGTGACCTCTCTGTTTCTGGGTTATTTGATAATTGATTGGAAGAATACCTTCAAGGAGCTGAGATATAAAGTAGATTTGACAGAAAACAGCTGAGTCTCTGAGTTGACATTCTCATTGTTAAATATACTAGTAGGAGGAAGGAGCCTATGGGGAATTCTGATGAGCCACTGAATCTGCATGATAGAATTTGTCTTAGGTGACCTGCATGCATACTTTGCCTTTGGAACAATGGAGCTTTCTAGATGAGGGGATAACAATATTGATTATGAACACCAACCCACCACCCCCAGCCTATTGAAGCATTTAAGAACAGTTTGGGGTTCATTTAATACTTTTATTTCACAGGACACTTTCCATTGCCATACCTCAAAGTGTTTGGGCAGGTTTGGGTTTTTTTCTTTCCATCTAAACTTGGAGTTTCTTTCTTTCTTTGAGGGAATGGGGTTGTGATTTGCCCAGGTAGGTCACACAGCTAGTAAGTGCCCGAGACTGGATTTGAACTCAAGGCCTTCCTGACTCTAGGGCTGGTGCTCTATCCACTGTGTGCCACTTGGCTGCCCCAAGACTTGGGATTTCCCTGGAGTAGAGAACTCCTTCCTGGTAAGGAAACTTCCTCTACTACCATAGACCTGCAACTGTTCTGCAACTCGTGATCTTAGAAAGTGGTCGGGGTGACTTACCCAAGGTCACACAGGAGGGATGCTATAAATTGGATTTGAATCCTGGGCTTCCTGGCTTTAATACCAACTCCCTATCTACTCTGCCATGCTATGTCTCATTAGGTGTTGTTATCCTTGTGAAATAAGCAGCAGGTGTACCTGTGTTATAAGCTGTAGGAATTAGGGCCTAGAGAGTTGAATTTATCCATCACATAAGCCAGACTACTGTAACAGAAATGGTACAGATCCCAGATCCTTGCTAATATTTTTCCCTCTATATTTAGTAACTGATTCTGTCTGTGACCCTGGATGTTTTTTAAAAAATCTTTTGCTGATTCGTATTCTCCAGGTAGGGGAATTTTTAACTACCTCATAAGATTAAAGAGGCAGATTAATTTTTTTAACTTTTGGAGGCTATCAGGTCAAGTGTTCATTCCAAAATTCTCCATTCGATCCACCTTGATAAGTGTTCCTTGATTCAAGCTTTCCTAGTTGTAAGAGCTCATATAAAAAAGGGATACTCTAAAAATGACCATCTAAAGCACATTAACTTAGCCTTTCAACCTGAAATGGTAGAGAGCCAAACAGTAAATGTGAGAGGGCAAGCACTGTGATTAACCCTGGCAATGAGAAGCAGCATGGCATGGTAGACCTGAGACGACTTCTGGCTCGCTCTGCCACTCATGTGCTGTGTGCCCTTGGCTAAGTCACTTGATCTGCTGGGTCCCATTTCCTCCTTTATAAAACGTGGCCATTGAGCTAGATAGTCTCAGAGGTCCCTTCCAGTTCTGACAGTATACGGTTTAATATACGCTAATAGAAATAGCTGTAGTTCTTTAATTAACTGGTTGTCAGAGCTGGCCTCCAAGAAAAGTATAATGGTAGCAATGGCTTTCTGAAAGACCATTAGTGTTTGATCTCTATTTTGTGAATATAACACTGTGATATACTATACAACTAAACAATTCAGTTTACACAATTACATATTACTTTGGTGGAGAAGCTCAAAAGAATTTTACATATTCTCATTTTTTTTTTAAATTTCCACATTAAGCTACACTTGGAGTTTGGGATTTTTTTCATTACTTTGTAGAAGGGCAGATGATATGTATGGTTAGTGCAGGGAATGCAGTGGAAATGTGGAAATCAAGAGCCCTGGGTTCCATCCCATCAGAATCACTGGATTTTTTTTTTTTTTGTAAGTTACTTAATCTCTTGTTTGCATGACTGGTATGGGATAAGGTTTTATATTAGAGTCTTGAAAGAACAGTGCTATGTAATATAAGATGGATACAAATAATGCTATGTATATGGTTCTAGTTTCTTGAAATAAAGATAATTTTCTGTGAAACTTGTAAAAATTTAATTTTGTAATATTAAGAATTATGCTAAAGAAAATAACCCCAGGAATAATTTGGTGTGGGGAATCTATATCTCAACATGAAATTATGGAATAATACTGTGGCTAAATATCCTGTTAAACTTGTTTCGTAGTTTACCTGTTGATAATAGCTTACATTTATTTTGTAACTTTTATGATGATTTCACATAAGTATAATTTGATCTGTGAACACAATATTTATTATCTAAGTATTTTAATAAAATTATTTTGATTAAAAATAGGAATCTTTAGGTAAATATGGGCCATATTCAAAGAAAGAGCATTTCTTTTCTGTGAAGCATTAATAACAAAGTTTTGGGAAAATACAGGTAGTAAAAAGCCTGTCTTGATGGGCAGGCAGGCTTAGTATTTACTTTTAGTAACCCAGGTAGCTTCACTTTTTCTAGTTTAATGGCTAGAATCTCCAAGAGTTAACCACTTACTGAATACTTAAATCATTAGCTATAGAAATTGCCACTGTTGAGCAGTTGACTGCCACCTGATTACCAAATTTCCTTTGAATTAATAATAAAAACTCCATACAAATT
Organism: Vombatus ursinus; assembly: GCF_900497805.2. Taxonomy (NCBI): domain Eukaryota; kingdom Metazoa; phylum Chordata; class Mammalia; order Diprotodontia; family Vombatidae; genus Vombatus; species Vombatus ursinus. Next base: position 247,255 of record NW_020940355.1, on the reverse strand, counting down.
AATATAAGATAGCATACAGAATAGTACTCTCAGTAGTTTCTCTGTTCAATAATACTTTATTTGCAATGCAGTTTAACGAATTTTAAAAATGTAACTATCTTGAACTGGCAGGTATAGTTACATCTATAGTGTTTTCCATGTTTTTGTTTCTATTGTTCTTGTATGGAAGACAGAACCCCCTCCCTTTTCCCCAGGAAACCTAGGTCAGGAATCACTTAAGATTTATGCATAGGTGTACCTACAGAGTTATCTTACTCACTTCTATTTGTCTCTTCCTCACTTTTACTACCCCCACCCTTAGATTGGATTCTACCTGGGACCTCTTCTCACCCTACACTTCGGTATTAGAGAAGCTAGGAAGTGTTCATATTCATATTTATAATGATTTACTCTGGAAGTGTTAAGACCCCCAAAGTACCTCTGTGATAATCTCAATAGTTCCTCTGTGGGTAGTACAGAACAGCTGGTACAATCATCACGCATATCACCTTTTCCAAGTTACTTTCTTCTCTCTTCTCCCCCCCACCCCCAATTGCTGTGGGCTGATCATTAGTAAAGTTTTTGTGTTGGACATTTCTTAGTTTTACTCTGTTACTGTCACATGTGACTTTTAAATCGAGTATAAAGAGTTTTCGGTACTGGCAGTTAAATATAGTCTGTGACAGATGATAGTGCAGTTTGCTGGAAGGGAGTCTGGAACACTAGATCCCCTCCTGATCCCATATTCAATCTTCACTGTCAGCTAGCTCCCATATATTCTGCCTGGCTGCTCGTGGTGCAGGCCACATTCAGACTTTCTACTACTATTGAGACAACCCTGCTACTGAGCTACCACCCTCTTCAAGGTACTTCTAAGAGAAAGAGAATGAAAAGGGTATTAGTTTGAGGTCCTAGCCTTATCTCATCCTTAGCTACCTCTGCAGAATTTGTAAAATACCCAGAGAGGCCTCATTATCTTCAGTTTTAATATTTGCTTTTCACTGTATATAACCTCAGGGATAACTTCATTCTTATAAAAAGAATTCTATTGAATTCATGAGTTGCCCTGGATGGGTAGGCATGAATAGATAATCATCTCCTTTGTTAGAGTGGATACCCATATTAATGAGACCTATTGAAACACTGGAAAATAATTGAGACTAAAAGAATTCAGTAAATGGGGAAATCTGAGTTCAATTTTTCAGACAGTTGAACCAGACATTGATTTTTTTTCTTGTTGCCTATTCACTGAGCTACATACATGCTAACATACCACTTAAGATTTCAAAACCATTGGCAGAAAAAAAAGGTCTTGGGTTTTGAGGTTATCAGCCCTTGTGACTCTGCACTCCCCTCCTACAGTTTCTCTTTATACCCTCTCCTTCGTTATTAATTAAGCTTCCCTAAAGGAAGAAGCAAATTTTCAAGGCTTGCCAAATAGGCAAGGACAAGAAGACCATCCCAGGAACAGGGAAGGGCCACTCCGATAAGTGGGAGGAGGAAACAGGTTTGGCAACAGGTCATCAGCTCCTAGATCTAGGTCTGGAAGAGACCTAAGAAGCCACCTAGCCCAACTCCCTAATTTTCTAGATAAGGAAACAGGCCTAGAGAGAATAATTTTCCCACAGTCACACAGCATTAGCAGTGATGTGGGATTTGAACCAGAGTTCTCAACATCAAATTCAAAAGAGAAGGAAGACACATCAGATGCAAGGGGGGGACGAGGAATCAGATTTGGAAAGGAGGATGTGTGCGAGAGGAGTTTCTGATATTTCATAGTATGGTCGAGTCATGTAATTGAAGGTTTCCCAGTTCCTAGTTGCCTGATACTCTTCCTATCTTCTCTCTACCTTCCCAGGAGCTCCACCTAAATGATACTCCATGGTGGCTCCACTTGAGGTGCCAATTCAGCCGTACGTCAGAAGCCTCTCCATCAGAAAGGGAGGGGTATGCAGGGCAACGGTGACAAGGTCTCTAGTCGACTCCCAGATCATAGACGTGAAGCGTCCCAGCCAGTCTGGCTCCCATGGAACTCCTCCCAGCAGCAACAACAACTTGATTCTGTGAGGACACAATATAGGACAAAATAACTGTGGCTGGGCTTTTAGCCACAATTCCAAATGCTCATCAACCCTAAAAGAGTCTGAGATGCTACTGGGGAAGTAGCTGATTCCTTTCTAAGTCCATAATGAAGAAATGAAAAGAAAGAATAAAGAACAATGGCATTAATAGCAAGGGTGCTTCCCAGTGTGACCTGGTCTCCACAAGCCAGGATCCTTGGAAGCCAGAACAGTGCTGGTTTTAACAAGGGGTTGATTTAACAAAGTGACCTGTGAGGGAAGACTATAAAGTAATACTGCTGGTGGGTTTTGGTTGGTTTTTTTTTGGGGGGGGGGTTGTTTGTTTTTTAAATAAAGGAGATCCTTTAGAATGCCTTCAGAACTTGCAACCCATTCCTTTCAATATCTTATTATCCTTTAAGGACATCTGATTTTCTGAAACAACTAAAAGTCATACGCAAGCCAAATGGGGTCACAGAGAGTCGGACAGGATTGAAACCACTTAACAACAACAACAAAAAGAGTTGATTTCCCATCTCTGGCATAAGGAACCATTGTGTGGCATTCACTAAGTGGGAGGAGATGAATCTTAAGCTTTTTCTTCCAGGAAAACTCAGATCAAATACCAGGGGCTTTTCAGTCAAGTATGATTTTCATCTAGTTCCTTCAAGGCAGTGTGAAAAATACAACGTGCTGATTGTGAGGTCAGAGGACCTGGATTTCAATCCTGTCTCTGTCACTCGTAAGCTGTGTGACCTTGGGTAAATCACTTAACCTCTTTAGGTCCCTTATCTTTAAAATAAGAGCATGAGATTTAATGGCTTATGAGGTCCCTTCCAGCTCTAAATCTGATCCTATGTTCCTAGCAAACTAAACAGCATGGAGCACAAACCTGCTAGTCTTCATCGCAACCTGTCTGTTTTCTAGGATTGAAGTTGTTTGGGAGATGGCTGAGGGAGGGTCATGTCCTCACCTCTGTGCAGATGCCACAGAAGAGGCAGACACTTCAGCTTGGGTGTTCTGCAAGGACATCAGCACAGAGACCTTCCCATTTAGCTCTGGCCTGGTCATCCAAATGTACACAATTCATTTTAAATTCCCATTCCCATAAATTCCTTTGCCTGAATGACCCTTTACCTATCTGTTCCCTACTCTTCCTTCAAATCCTTCTGATCCTTCACAGTAAAGCTCAAAGACCATCTCATTCAAATACCTTCCCTAACTGCTCCAGCTCCTTCACTGGATGTCCCAAGCCCTGGCACCTGGTCCTGTCTTGTTCCTAAACTATTTTATAGTTGTTATTGTTTTGTCATTTCAGTTGTGTCTGACTCTTGCTGATCCCATTTGGGGTTTTCTTGGCAAAGATACTGGATTGGTTTGCCATTTCCTTCTGCAGCTCATTTTATAGATGAAGAAATGAAGGCAAACAGGGTTAAGTGACTTGCCCAGGGTCATGAAGCTAGTAAGTATCTGAGGCCATATTTGAACTCATGAAGATGAGTTTTCCTGACTCTAAGCCCAGTGCTCTATAGTTATATTAGTTAAAAGAATGCTAGAGCTAGAAGGAATCATAAAGATTATCTAGTTCCAACCCCTCATTTTATAGGTAGGAAAACTGAGGCACAGAGAGATAATGTGATTTGCCCAAGGTCAGAGAGCTTGGATTATCAAACCCAGGTCTTTGGATTCAAAGTCCAGTGTCTTTTCCACTACATCATACTTTGTTCTGATCTTATTAAACTACTAAATTCCTATAAGAGATTGTGCCATACAAACACATACCTTTAGTATATAATCACAGAACTTCAAAGTTGAAAAGGACCTTCTAGGGCAGTCCTGTGCACATAATAGGGTCTCTTTTTAAAAAATGAATGTAGTAGTAGTAGTGGTAGTAGTACTAGTAATAGTAGTAGTAGTAGCAGTAGTAGCAGTAGTAGTAGTAGTAGTAGCAAGAGTAGTAGTAGTAGTAGTAGTACCGCTGCTGCTGCTGCTGATAGTAGTAGTGGAAGTAGGAGTAGTAGTAGCTAGCATTTATATGGTGCTTTAAAGTTTGCAAAAGCACTTTACAAATATTATTTCAGGGGCAGCTAGGTGGTGCAGTAGATATAGCACTGGCTCTGGAGTCAGGAGGACCTGAGTTCAAATCCAGCCTCAGACACATAACATTCACTAGCTGTGTGACCCTAGGCAAGTCGCTTAACCCCAGTGGCCTTGCCAAAAAAAACAAACAACAAATATTATCTCATTTTATCCTCACAACATTCCTGGGAGATAGGTGTTATTATTACCCCTATTTTACAGATGAGAAAACTGAGGCAGGCAAATTGCGTGATTCACCCAGCTCATACAGTTAAGAAGTATCTGAGGCCAAATTTGAATTCAGGTCCCCTGACTGCAAGATTAATACTTTTGCCCAGTCTGCCACCTAGCTACTTATATAGTGGGAAATGCTCTGATCTTGAAGTAGAGACTTGTGTTCAGATGTCTAAAACTCACCAGCCCTGTGACTCTCCTCAAATAATGAAAATAATAGAGAATTTATTTGTAAGCATCATTCATTTTACACAACAAATGTGTTCCTGAAAACGTTTATGACTGTCAGAGTTCTGTAAAATTAAACCAAGTTTTTAATATATGAGAGGAACTGGCTAGTTTAAGAGGTCCTAGGTAAGAATTTTTGTAAATTATAGAATCCTTTTGTGTAATTAATCAGTTTAACTTAACTTTTTGTATGAATCTTTGGGGTAGTTGAAAGAACGCTCTTAGCTCTGCTACTTTCTGCCAACATTACCTTGTCTGACTTCCTAGTTTCCTCATCTGGAAAATGAGGGGTTTGAGCTAACTCACCTCCACAGTCCCTCTGAGCTCTAAATCCCATGGCTCAGATTTTTATGTATTAAATTCACAAACTAAAGAAGCACCTGAAATATCAGCCAGCCAGTAGAGGGCAACCTACCCTCACCTCCTTGAATTTGGAACCTAGCCAGCCACAGGATTTCATTGGCCCTGGACGACCTTGATGCACCTACTGTACCAAAAATGTTAGAATATGAAGTTAAGCATTCTTTGGCAGAAAAATTTGGGTACAAGAATTGCCCCTGATTTGTCTTAGCCCTGTGGCCGTAAAACAGGGCTGCCAACACAGTTTGCAGTTTGTTCCGAGGACTTCAGGCCAGCAAGTGTGATATAGAAGAAAAGAACGCTAGTTTCGGAGTCAGAGAACCTGAGTTCAAATCTTGCCACTGACACTGCCTGTGTGACCTTGGGCAAATAATTTGACCTCCCTGGGCCTCAGTTTCTCCCTCTGTGTACTGAAAGATGTTGTACTATATGACCCATAAGATACCTTTCAGTTCTTGAACTATGATCCTATGAATTTCCAAAAATAAGCCCTGTCAAGATACACAAAGGTATGCACGTAATAAATATTTGCCTTGCGTGAATGATTGATGTCATGGGCTTATACTGGAATGTAAGATCATTGCAAGTAGAGATTGTTTAATTCTTTGTATTTATTTCACTAGAACCTAGCATAGTGCCTGGCACACAGTAGGTACTTAATAAATACTTGTTGACCAATTGATTGGTAGGTCGAAAGACACTCTTCCCAAATATTAAGAATTAGTATTAAAGAAAAAAGAAAGCAGATACATACATATATATATATATGTATACACACACACACACACACACACACACACACGCTCACACACATGTATGTATATTTGTTGTCCCCACCTTTGTCTTTGACTTCACTGTGACCACAGAGCTCCCGAATCTTGAACCTTCCTATAAAACATATTTTGTCTGTTAATGGTATTTGTAAAAACCTGTCATGTTATAACAAATTCAAGTAGAAAAAAAAAGTGACAGTCTTCATTTCTCTCTCAAAAATGCTTCAAGAGATACTCACTTCAAGAGAAATCAGTACATGCTGGGCCTGAAAGAAAACAAAGGAGTAGGAGAGAGAGAGAGAGAGAGACATAATGTTATAGTCATTATAATACACATAGATAGGTTCAAAAGAACAAATTTTATGTGATGGCCAGACTATAAAAGCCCAGAAAATGGGAGGCAAAGGAACTCATCTGAAAGAAGGGAATAGACTGGATTCAAGGGAAAACTGATGGATTCAAAGTCTGAGGACGTGGTTCAGATCCTGCCCCAACCACTCACTACTTGTGTGACAGGAAAGTCACTACATCTTTCTGAGCCTCAGTTTTCTCATTTGTAAAATGAGAGAATTGGACTATAAGGACCCTGCCAGCTCTAAATCCTTGATGATAAAACTGGGAGGAAGGATCTTTATGGATTTGACCTTCAAAGTGTTCAGTCTCTTGCCTTTGACCTTGGGATCTTATTAGACTTGTGACTGAAATGCTAAGACACTTTATGATAGCCCCCAGACCAATGTGCTGCATGTACCCCCGTACACATTATGCATGTTTGTTAAATGTTTCTCCAGGTAGGGAAGACAAATAGCACAGACATCAAAGGCCCTGAAGTCATTAAGCACTAGGAATGCATTAATTTAGTTCTTCATGAAGTGTTTTAACATCAAGATTTCACTATGCTAACAAGGACTCAGTAGCTAGCTGCCCTTCACCCAAGTGGCAGGATTTTGTGAGAGAACACTTACATAACTTACCTTTTCTTCAGGACATGGAGAGATCCAGGATTTGCATTTATTTGTGGCATCACCAAGGGGAACATTCTTGCCATTGTAGATGTAAATACGGCCATCCTCCCCACCAAGCAGCCCACCTGTGAAGTCCCCTGTCCTCAGAGGGGCTGATATGATGATCTCATCTGTAAGCATTAAGCACAAAGCACAAAGCTCAATGAATTGATAAACATTTGTTAATCAATGATAAACAATTTGTTAATTTGTGAACTATGTGCCGGGTACTATGCTAAGTGCTAGGGATATAAAAAGAAGCAAAAGACAGCCCCTACCCTCAAGTACCTCACAATTTAATGGAGGAAACAACATACAAACACATATATACAAATCAAGCTCTACAGTGCATACATAGGAAACCATTAACAGAGAGAAGGTAGTAGAATTAAGAGAGACTGGGGAAGACTTCCTGTAGAAGGTGGGATTTTAGTTGAGACTTAAAGGAAGTCAGGGAGGTCAATAGAGCAGGGAGAGTGTTCCAGACATGAGAGACAGTCAGAAGTCAGGGGCAGCTAGGTACTGCAGTGCATAGAGCTCCAGCCTTCGAGTCAGGAGGACCTGAATTTAAATCCAGCCTCAGACACTTGACACTCACTACCTGTGTGACCCTGGGCAAGTCACTTAACCATCCCGATTGCCTCACCAAAAAGCAAAAAAAAAAAAAAAAATTCCCACAGTCAAGAGATGGTGGATAAATGGTGTGGGGAGAGATTTGAGACAAGGCAACCCACCAGCAGGCTACTGCAATACCACTTCAGTGGATAAATGGAGGATAAATGGAGTGGGGAGAGACCTGAGACAAGGCAACCCACCAGCAGGCTACTGCAATACAGACATGAAGTGATGAGGGCCCTCACCAGATTGGTGGCAGTGTCAGAGGAGAGGCTGGGGAGAATGGGAGAAATTGCAAAGATGAAATTGAGAGGCTTTGGGAACAGATTAGATATGGTGGTGGTGGTGGTGGGAGATAGTAAGGGCCTGAGAGAAGGTGAGGAGGGAAGGGAAAGGGAGGGTTGAAGGAAAGATAATCATGTTCTGTTTTGGATCCTCACAATAATCATAATTTCCTTATCCCAACACACTCCTTACCCTGCCTTGAAATTGTCTACTCCAATCTTAGCCTGTCTAAGACAGATGTTCTTTTTCTGTTTCATTATTCATCATCAGTTAATAGGGTGGAGAATTTGAACATAGCCACAAGGAGGATAAGTCATTCTTGTTACACAATTCGGTTTGGGCCCAATTAGGCTCAGAATTATTATCATAAAGTCCTTAGCATTATTGAGCTGCCAATTAATGACCTAGGTGACCTTGGGCAAATCATGCTGTCTCTGGGCCCGAGTTTCCTCCTTTACAAAATGATAGGGTTGAACTCAATGATGCCAATTCTAATTAAGCTGCCCGAGCTCAGGTGGTACAACTGGGAGAGTGGGGGAGTCTCTACTGGGGAATTGCTCCATTGAGTAAAGGAATCTGACTCCTTGGCTGAAGTTCATGTCACCTTCTTACCTAATCCATCATTGTCCAGGTCCCTTAAGTGTACTATCCCTCCAAAGCGGGAGAAACGCCTATCCCCACTGAAGGTGCCAAGCAACAAGGGCCCTGTCTCGGCTGTCAAGTCATATATCCGAGTGCTGCCCCCCTGGTGCAGGGTCATGGATAAGAATGCCATTTTAGACATGTCATCTGAAACAAAAAAAATGGAGCAACTTACAAAGTATCAGAGGGTTAGATTTAAGATGTCACATATTATGAAACTAAACTAAGCAGAGAATTTTAAATTTGGGAGGGATCTTAATGGACCATCTAGTCTAATCTGCCACCCAATGCAAAAATCCCTCCTACAATATCCCTTACAGATGCTTCTTGAATACCTCAAGTGGCAGGGAACTCACTACTTTATGATACAGCCAATCTACTGTTAGAAAGTTCGAGTTTTTAGAAAATACTAAACTGCTTTGCTACAAGATACATGGGGGAAAAGGGGACAGGGCAGTAACATGATCAGATCTTCAATCACTTTAGTGGCTAAATGGAGGATAGACTGGAGTAGGGAGAAATTTGAGACAAGACAACAGAATGTCTATTCCCAATCATTTGACAGTCAAACTTTCTGCCACCTCAATGATCCAAAATGGCATAAATCCAAGAAGTGAATAAAGAAGACCTTTGAGTGACAAGAAAAAACAGTTGTCATTTAAATGCAGATTAATTCAAATTTATTTTGCTCAAACATTTTTCTGCTACCATTAAGATCAGTACTACTATAGCAATACCCTAGAATATTGCAAAACTAGGGTTAGGCATGCTGGTTTCCTGGTTTCTTAGGCAAAGATCAGAATTGCCTTCAAGCCCTTACGCCAGAGCTACTGACTTAGTATTGTGTATAGAATTAATGTGACTTACTCACCAAACTTGATTATATGATTTTCTTGGGCAGCCTTCAATTCTGCCTCAGCTTATAGCAGACTGCCAATTAGAAACTTGGGTTGAATACAAGCCCCATAAAAGCAGCAAGACATGATTATTAACAAAAAAAAGGAAGAACAAAAAAATACTAACAAGAAAAGCACAGCAACCTGGGTCCACTTAGCATACGAGCAAATAACCTCAGACGAGCACACAGAAGGGATCATTCTTGTATGGTTTAATACAGTAATGGATGTGGAGAAAGATAATATTTGGTGTACTCTGTTTACTAAAGCAGGAAAGTATGTAGAAATATTAACTATGAAAGGTAGTTAAAATTATTTTTTAAAAGTGTCAGCACCTTAAGGGAGAGAGTTCAATTATCTGAAAATTGCACTCATTTGGAACACCTCATTCTCCTATGTCAACAAATAAATATGGCTTTATTACGCACAGGGGGCCGCCAGGTGGTGTAGTGGATAGATTACCCGCTGGGCCTACAGTCAGGAAGACTCATCTTTTTGAGTTCAAATCTGGCCTCAGACACTTACTAACTGTGTGATCCTGGGCAAGTCACTTAACCTTACTTGTCTCAGATTCCTTATTTGGAAAAATAAGCTGGCAATCACTATAGTATCATTGCTAAGAAAACCCTAAACATTCTCCTGTTTTGTTTTGTTTCCTCTTTCTGGTGGTTCCTCCTATTGGTTCTAATTCTTCCTTACAACATGACTAATGTGAAAATATGTTTACTAGGAATGTTTATGTAGAGCCTATATCAGATTGTGCGCTGTCTTGGGGAGGAAGGGGGGAGGGAGAGGGAGAAAAATTTTAAATTCAAAAGCTTATGGAAGTGATTGTTGATAAATAAAAATAAATTAATAAAAATAATTTGAAGAAATAAAATATTTTAAATGAAAAATCCTAAACGGGGTCACAAAGAGTTAAACACAAGTACAGTTACTCTACACGCTAGGGGACATTTCTTAGAGTCAGAGTTTAACATTTCTATAAATGTGATTTTAATAATTTCAGAATAATCCTATTCAAGTGGAATTTTTTATCATCAAAGTAGTAAATCACATTAATTGATAACACCAACATCCTCACAAGGTAGTTACATTTTTGAAGAATGTGGCATCCTCTTTATCAACAAAAGCTTGATTTACATTGGCCCTAAAACCAGAGATGAATCTTAGAGGGAATAATGACATTGGGATCCCAAGATTTCAAGCTGGAAAGGACCTTAGAAGTCATCTTCTACTCTAACCTTCTCATTTTACAGATGAAGAACATGAGGCCCAGGGAAATTAAATTATTTACCTAAGGTTAGACAGTAGAAAGTGGCAGAACCAGGATTCAAACACTGGCATTTTGACTCCAAATCCAGTGTTCTTTTTTTCTTATTTATATCATTAATACTCAGTGCATTTATTATTAGATCAATTTAAACAATCAGAGAATCCCAGCAGTAGAAGACCTTAGTGATCAACTAGTTCATTCTCCCCTCCCCATCCTTTCCTCCTCATTTTCCCCTTCCCAACTCTGCCCTCCCCTCCCCTCCAGTGTTCTTTCCAATACATATATGCATGCCTCTTCTGACTACCAATTTAAGCCTAGGACAGTAATTTTCATAGTAAAATAGCACTGGATTCATGATCAGGATTGACATGGGCTCAGATTCCTGCTTTGACATTTATTAGCAATATGATCATGGATTCTCTGAGACTTAGACTTCTCATCTGTAAAATGGGAAACTACTCACCTCACAAGATTAAGGAAATAAGGAAAATACTTTGCAAACCTGACAGTACTATAGAGAAGTGGACTATAATTATTATTATTATTATTATTGTAGCAGCCAAGGAAGTTATGGATGGCTCAAATTTCTAAAAACAAAATGAACTCAAATCTACTTTAATTTTTAAAATAAATTTAATGAAACTATATTATATAAACTTATTAAACCACATAGTACTTAAAGGTATGTGTTTGGGGGAAGAAGTGAATTACAAAATAAAGTAATAATAGGGTGTGGAAATTTAAAAAAAAAAAGGTTAGAAATCACTGCTTTTGACTCTGAAAAGGAGAGAACTCCAGTATAGCCAATATGTGGCAATGTAAGTACTAGAAGCTATATTCATTAAGATTTTTTTTTAATGGTATAATTCTATGTTCTCTGATGCCGAGTGACACAAGCAGAACTAGGAGAACATTGTACACAGTAACAGCAATATCACGTGATGACCAGCTTTGATAGACTTAGCTCTTCTCAGCAATGCAAGGATCTAAGACAACTCCAAGACTAAAAATGGAAAATGCTGTCTACATCCAGAGAAAGAACTATGGAGTCTGAATGCAGATTGACGCATATTATTTTTTCTTTTTTGTTTTGTTTTTTTTCTTTCTCGTGGTTTTTCCCTTTTGTTCTGATTCTTCTTTCACAACATGACTAATGTGGAAATATGTTTAATATGATTGTACATGTATAGCCTATATCAGATTGCATGCTGTCTTGGAGGAGGGGAAGGGAGGGAGGGAGAAAAGAAGTTGGAACTCAGGATCTTGTAAAAGTGAATGTTGAAAACTATCTTTGCATGTAATTGGAAAAAATAAAATACTATTAAGTAGGAAAAGAGAAATACAAGACTTAAATAAGAAAAAAAATAATAATTCTATGTTCTGACTATTATAATCAGAAAAAAAAAGCCACTTATGACTCTTGTGGATTAATCTAGTCCAACCTCATTTGACAGATGAAGAACATGAGACCCAGGGAAATTAAATTATTTGCCTAAGGTTAGACAATAGAAAGTGGCAGAGCCAATGACTCTTGTGGATTAATCTTCCTTCTAAAAGGGAATGAAATAATTTGCCTGAGAAGCAAGCATAGTGCTCAGAATCTGCTAACAAGGTCCTCCACTCTGAGAGAATACCCTGTCCTTCACGAATGCTGAGTTTTAAAAAATTTAGTTCTGTTGGTCCGAAGGGCCATCTCACTAATAGGAAGCAGTAAATATTAAGTGATGCTTGACATACCACGTGTTGGAGCACCAACCAGCAGCACTTGTCTTGGGGCTCCATTGACTTCCACAACACCACTTGATAGTGAGGTGCCTAGTTTTTCCATTGCCTGAAAAAATGTAATATTATCAATACTAAATGGTTCTGCATTGACAGAGTGTGCTGTGGCAGTTCTCCTCAGAGGGAATCTCCTACCTTGTCTCCAGAAATCATAAACCAACTTTGTTTACTTGGTGGGTAATAGCCGTAGACCTTTCCAATGCTCTGTTTCTCATCACGGATGTAGAACACATTACCTAACCTGGAACAAATCACACTGTTTTCAGCAACCCAACCATCTCCAGCCAGAGGCATCTTTGGGGTAGCAGATTCAACAGGGGATTCAGTTAAGATTATTTCTGAACTGAATCATGAGAGGAAGAGAAGAAGGCTACACACATCTCACACACACACACACACACACACACACACACGCACACACACCCACACACACCCCTTAGTCCTCATAATCCTAATGGCCTGGGGACAGGAGGGTTGAAAAGCCGCACAGGTGTAACTGCCACAGCTGGGGTGTGAACTCGGGTCCTATGACTGACTATACAAGGTTCAGCGTCCTTTCTACTGCACCAAACCATTCCTTCTGCCAACAGGTAGAAAACCCTTCAAACTATACCCCCTAAAATGGTTTCTATTTTTAACAATCTATCAGATAAAGATTCTACAAGATCCCAGAATCCCTACTCCTTTTTAAAAGTACTAAGTTTACATACAGAAATTCTACATCTAGAGGGCTAAGAAGCAATGGTAAGTTTTATCATGTTACACTTGAGCTCAGTCTTACAATTCAAGATCAGAGCTTACCCACTCATATTCTTCCAGGTTGGACTCCCAACCAATAACAGGGTTGTGTTCTTTAGACTGAGACTGTGAATCGAATATCCAAACCAGGCATAGTCATCTTCCCCCTTTACCATCCAATTAGCCTCCTCAACATTCAGCTGATCTAGAAGACAAGAGCAGTCACCTTCACTAGGAGGCTGTGACGACCTGTAAGTTTGGAGGTTCTGAAGTCTGGCAGGTCTCAGAGTGTCTCTCTGTCAAAGGAGCCCATTTCTAGTAGAGCCCTTTTTCACTCTTCAAGTCAACCCTGGGTCAACAATGGCCCTCATGATTCGTACAAGGAATAAAATTTGTGGTCATGTTGCCAAGACTGAAGAACAAGTTGTAAAAATAATTGCTTTTCTAGACGTTTCATAGTATTTCATTTCCTAGCCTACTGAAGTCTTTGTTAGAAAGCTATTGCTGAATTCCCTTTTCATTTAAGTGCACAGGAAGAGAGTATGTTACAGTTCAGTTATAACAAGAAGCTAACATCTGTATCACCAGCTTAAGGCAATGATATGACTTCTTCACCAAGGGAGGAGTAAAAGGAATGAACAAGAATATGTAATCTACACACAGCAGACTGGGCGATCCCACCAGCAAGCATCACCTTTGACATTTTGGATGGGATCCGAATAGAATGCAGCCACAATTCCCCTCTGCTTCCCTCCACTGGGTGCATAGGGTGACCCAACCACCAGGTCAGGAGCACCATCCTCATTGATATCTGCTGCCAAGAGCGTCCAGCCAAGGTTACAGTATGTGTCCTGAAAGGAAAACAGCTTTTAACTCATACATGGAGATTTTTAGAGTCCACAGAGAGTTCTTAGCAATAGAAGGAGCTCCACAAGTCTGGCCATAGTGGCAAAACATACTTTAACAGGCCAAGTATCTGGGATTTCATCATCCCCTCTACACCTTAACAAATGATCTCAGTGAATTGCTATGACCAGGCAATTCATCACTCTGCACCCAAGTTGGTGTTGAGGCTCCTCAAATTTAACTAAGGTGATCTTTGAAAAGCAAACATATGGTCCACCAACTGGCCCATGTTTGAAGCCTTTTCAGTTAGTAGGTAGGACTGCCTGAGCTCTTGTTTCACTGACATAGCCCAAAATAACCCAGGTTCACCTGCATAACCCTAAGAGACATTGGTGGAAGCCCAGGTGCAGATGGCAAACATACATTAGGAGTAAGTGGGTATACCTGGCACGAAATGGTGACATTTGGTTGAGAAGATATTTTTCCTTTTCTGGAACCAAAAAAGATATACACTGCCCCCTAGAAAATGACCAAAAAATGTATCAGAAGCAGTATCATATAGACTTCAGACATAATGATAACTAGCATGTATATAGTGCCTTAAAGTTTGCAGAATGCTTTATACATGTTATCTCATTTGATAATAGCATTTGGCAAATGAATCTTGTATGTTTACATGTTATCTCCATAATGGAATGTGAGCTCCTTGAGGGCTGAAATTGTTCTTGCCTCTCTTTGTATTCATAGGCTTAACACAGTGCCTGACACATAGTAGGTGCTTAATAAATGTTGATGGATCGATTAAATGATATAAAAGAGTTTTGTGTATTTAATAATTTTGTGTTTTTCATAGAGCCAGGTCCCCTAGAGGATGCTGAATAACAATTACTGATGACTTTGAGAAAGATCTGGTTCTCACAGCAGCCTGGTTTCTTCTCTCACAAACTTAGAATTCTCTGATCATTTCCCCAAATTAGGGACATCAGTTCCCTTATGATAAAAAAGTAAAGTCAACAGGGAGAAAACTGCCTAAGCAACTCCTATAAGTCCTCAGGCTCAGCTTGGATCTCAGCACCTCCCTGGTACCCTTCCTGATGGTTCTGGCCATCCAGGATCTCTCTCCCACTGGAACTTGTAATGTATTGTTTGTACCATTCAGCCGATACTTCTCATATGTGCCTTGTGACATCTTGTTCCTGCCTTGGGAGTGAACTGCATCTGTCTTGCTCCTCTCCAACTGTCTTAGTTTCCCGACAAAACTACAGCTGCTTGGAGAGCTGGGACCATGTGTTATATGTTTCTTCCTTATCCCTAATGGTATTTAACATGGTAGGATAAAGACTAAATGAATGGCCATCATATAATATACTATGTGAACATCATAAACATCAGAATTTAAACTGATGATCCCTGGGCTTTTTAATGCTCTTCCTTCCCCTCAGAAATGAAGACAGGGGTTTGATGGGGAGGCGGGAAGAGAAAGGACAGAAAACAAGCCTCATAGGTCAAAGTAAGCTTACATTATAAGTGAGTTTCTCGGCTCCCACAGACGGAGCTCCCACTGCCAGGTCAGGCAGCCCATCCTGGTTGAAGTCCAACACTGCCACAGAAGAGCCAAAGCGACCTGAGGGCTGAAGGATGAAATATTATTTTCCATTTGCTAAGTCATAATCTTTCAAAGAAAAAAAGAAAGGCCTTGTGCTTTCTGTTGGTTTCCCAAGCGGCATTTCTGGAATGCCTCCTGCTCAGATGAAGGCACAGGATCCCCCGAAACAGAGCAGCAGTGAATAAAGACTTTCCTCGTGCTTCTTGGGTTTTTAGAACATAATGTGGCTCACGGTCTCAGAAGGAGCCACACACTGTGCTAGGGTAGCAAGCAGGCATCAGGTAGTTCATGAATATTTTTGTTTCATTTTGGGAGCTTTTGGGGTAGAGTGGAGGAGTTATTAAAGCTTTCTTCCCCAATTAAAGTAGCTCATTAAATCCCACAATTCGTATCAGAGATTTAGAGCTAGAAGCGACCTTAGAAGCCATCTATTCTATTCCTTCATCTTACAGATGAGAAAACTGAGGTCCAGGGAAATAAAGGGACTTGCCCAAGGGCACATAGGGAAGTAGTCAAGATACGATTTGAACTCAGGTCCTCAGACTCCAGAGCCAATGCTCTTTCATTTACTTTCAGCCTAAAGCCATAGAATCAGAGACTATTAAAGCTGGAATGGACCTCAGAGATCAATGTAGACATAGAATTTTTAAAAATTTAATTTTAATTCTTTTAATTAATGGAATTTAAATTCATTTAAATTATGGAACAAAACAAATATTTCCATAATTAAAAGATAATAATAAAAGATAATAAAAATGATGATTGCACATGAACTTGCAAATCTATTAGGTACAACTTACTATTCCTTTTAAATATATAATAAAGTTATCATGTAAATTTCTTTTTTTTCTTCCCTCCTTGTGTCCCATTGGACACAAATATATATGTAAAATTATTTCTATATATGCTTCTATTTATCAGTTCTTTCTCTGGATACAGATAGTGTCTTTATTCATATGTCCTTTACAGTTAATTGAGGTATTTATAATAGTCAAAATGAGTTATTTCTTCAAAGTCATTCTTAAAACAACATTGCTGTTACCGTATACAATGCTTTCTCGGTTCTGCTCATTTCCCTCTTCATTATTTCGTGCAAGTCTTTCCATGTTTTTTCTAAGATCACTGATCTCACTGCTTCTTACAGCACAGTAGCATTCTATCACAACCATATACCACAACTTGTTCAGTCATTCTCCAATTGATGGGCATCCCTGCAATTTCCAGTTCTTTGCTACCACAAAGAGAGCTGCTATAAACATTTTAGAACATATAGATTCTTTTCCTTTTTCCCTCATAATCTTTAGAAATAGACCTAGTAGTTGTATTGCTGGGTCAAAGGGTGTAGGAAGTTTAAAAACTGTTTAATACAGTTTAATAATAAATTCTAGGCATAGAATTTAGAGATAGAAGCAACCCTTGAGATAATCTACTCCAGGAGTTGGCAAATTACATAGCCCATGGGACTTCAACTACCACCTATTAGTCCCAACTAAGAATGGTTTTTACAATTTAAAATAAAATTTCATTATATTTTAAAATGTGAAGACCATTTAAAAAAAACAAAACAGGCTATGGGCTGGATTTGGTACTCCGTCAGTAGTATCAGCCAACCCTTTATCTAAATTACCTCATTTTACAAATGAGGAAATTGAGTCCCAAAGTAATGAAGTCCAAGGTCACACAGTTTGTGAGTGGCTTAACGGGATTCAAGCCTGGGGCTTCCTGTACCAAGCACGACCTTTTTTTCACTATGCCATACTGGCCTTCACTGTCTATAGGATGACACATTGTCTATAGCATAATCCCCTTACTTCTGTAAGCAGTTCTATTACTTATTAAGTAGCCTTCACTACAGCCTTGCATTTTTTACCCTTCCACCATTTTTGTAGGTGGGTACCTGATAAACAAGAGAATTTTCCTGGACCACTAGAAGACACAAGGCAAGCTAAAGACAGACAGAGTGGTGACCAATGTTCAGAGCTCTAAAAACTTGCTTCCCTGCCAGTCTTCAATATTTCAGTGGATCAATGCTCCCTCCAACCCCCAATCATAAGAATATCTTCTCATCCTATGTAACTTTTCTACATGTCCCCATCAGCCTTCTGTTCATTATATCATTAATAGGTGCCTTTTCAGACTCTTCCGAAAGTTAACTAAGTATCCCCAGAAGTATATGAATTCTAATCCTGGAATCATCATCATCATTATCATCATTTGTTAAAATGGAGCTTAGAGATCATCTAGGAATCATGGTACAGTTGAAAGAACATTGTAAGTCAGAAGACCTGAGCCCAAATCCCACCTTTGACACATACACATAAACTCCTTGGGTCTCAATTTGCTCACCTGTAAAATGATGGCCTCTGAAGTCCTTTCCAGACCTATGATCCTGTGAATGCCTTCATTTTACAGATAAGGACACAGAAGCTCAGAGGGTGGTAGAGATAATTAATGGCAAAGCTTCCAAGCCAATGCTCTTTCTATTAGACCATGCTGGTCTTCAAGAACACCATTTAATAAAAATTTTAGAACAACAATAACAACCACCATTCCATTAAAAGTGCTGCTTCTGTAGAGTTCCTCAGCCACTGGGGTGGGCAATTATTCCTATTCTCAAAGAACATACACTGTGAATGATTCTATTTTGTAAAACACTGTGACAAACAGATTGAGATGTTTCTGGAGAAGGTGAGCAATGAACAGCAAACAGGAGTGGGTGGAATTATTTGGAACCTTTTTTTCATGCTCTGTGGGGATTATAAAAAAGGATAAAAAAGCACGGGGCTTACAGTGAGAAAACCTGGCAGTGAATTCTAGCTAAGTCATTTCTAGTGTGAACTTAGGCAAATTAATTTCTTCTCTGGGCTTCAATTTCCTCATCTGTAAAGGAGGTTAAACTGGATGACCTCTCCAGTCTCTTCCAACTCCCATGATACTATGATGTGCTATTTACAGCACTGTGTTCATGGCTCTGCCCAAAACACAGAAACTGGCAAAATGAGCCTCCCTTTCTGTCCTGCACAACGGTGGAGTCTCGTCATTTAACTTTGCAAAGTTCACTCCTGTCTATTATTTCTTTTCATTCTCATAACAACTCTATAAAGTGTGTAGGTCAAACATTAGTGTTGTTCCCACTTTACAGATTAATACTGAAACACAAAAAGGTTAAGTGGTTTACCTGATACCATAAGGAGTTAATGGCAGAACCAAGGCAAGAACTTACCTGACTCAATACAATTTTCCATACCATAACGTACTTATAATTGTTGTCCAATAGGGAAAACTCAATAAATGTCATTAACTAACAGGTTGCCTTAAGTGACCTTGTATAAGTCAATTAACACTTGCCATTTTTCTGCAAATAAATTACCACTGTCCTTTCTTACAGGAGTTATAAGGGCCAGAGCCCTAACCAGCAAATCTGGGGCCGTAAGGCAAGTAACGTGAGATGTGTCCAAAACATACAGAAAACAAGTTGCCCTTTTAAATCAACTTTTAAAAATCAATTCAGTTAAATTAGAGGAACCCCAGGAAATTTGGAAGTCAATACTAGGGAGACTGCTGCCAGAGTAGGGAAAGAGTATAGCCAAGAGCAAACTTTTTGGTCTTAGGACACCTTAATATTCTTTTTTTTTTAATTTTTAATTTTTTTATTTTTAACATGTGTTTTTAAAACTTTGGGTTACAAATTTTCTCCCTTCCTCCCTCCCCACCTACCCTCATTGAAAAGGCAAGCATCTTGGTATAGGTTATAGATGTGTAGTCACGCAAAATACTTCCATAGTAGTCCTGTTGTGAAAAACTAAGTATATTTCCCTTCATCTTATCCTACCCCCCCATTTATTCTATTCTCTCTTTTGACCCTGTCCCTCCTCAGAAGTGTTTGCTTTTGATTATCCCCTCCCCCAATCTGCCCTCCCCTCTATCAACCCCCTGCTCTCTTGTCCCCTTCCCCCCTTATTTTCCTGTAGGGTAAAATAGATTTCCATACCCCATTGTGTATGTTATTCCCTCCTTAAGTCAAATCCTATGAGAATAAGATTCACTCACTATCTTTCACCTTCCCCCATTTCCCCTCCACTGTAAAAGCCTTTTCTTGTCTGTTTCATGTGAGATAATTTACCTCATTCTACTTCTCCCTTTCTCCTTCTCCCAGTATAATCCTCTCTCACTCCTTAATTTTATTTTCCAGATATCACCCCTTCATCTTCAACTCACCCTCTATCTATCTATCTATACATACATATTATTTTTTTCCCTCCCACTACCCTAATACTGACAAAGGACTCATGAGTTACAAATATCATCTTTCCCTGCAGGAATGTAAACAGTTCAACCTTAATAAGTCTCTTAAGATTTCTCTTTCCTGTTTACCTCTTCCATGTTTCATTTGAGTCTTGTATTTGAAGGTCAAATTTTTTATTTAGCTCTGGTCTTTTCCACAGGAATGCTTGAAAGTCCCCTAATTCATTGAATGACCATTTTTTACCTTGAAAGATTATACTCAGTTTTGCTGGGTAGGTGATTCTAGGTTGTGGTCCTAACTCCTTTGTCCTCTGGAATATCATACTCCATGCCCTCCGGACCCTTAATGTAGAAGCTGCCAAATCTTGTGTTATCCTGATTGTGTTTCCACAATACTTGAATTATTTCCTTCTGGTTGCTTGCAATATCTTCTCCTTGACCTGGGAATTCTGGAATTTGGCTACAATATTCCTAGAAGTTTTCCTTTGGGGATCTCTTTCAGGAGGTGATTGGTGGATTCTTTCAATTTCTATTTTGCCGGCAGTTTTCCTTGATAATTTCTTGAAAGATGATGTCTAGGCTCTTTTTTTGATCATGGCTTTCAGATAGTTCAATAATTTTTAAATTCTCTCTCCTGGATCTATTTTCTAGGTCAGTTGTTTTTCCAATGAGATATTTCATATTCTCTTCTATTTTTTCATTCCTTTGGATTAGTGTTACAGTGCTTTGATTTCTCAAATTGTCCCTAGTTTCCAATTTCTCCATTCTAATTTTTAAGGAAGTATTTTCTTCAGTAAGCTTTTGGACTTCCTTTTCCATTTAGCCAGTTTTGCTTTTTAGAGTATTCTTCTCCTCATTGGCTTTTTGGACCTCTTTTGCCATTTGGGTTAGGCTATTTTTTAAGGTGTTATTTTCTTCAGTATTTTTTTGGGTCTCCTTTAGCATCACTCTCACTTTTTCCTCTACTTTTCTTACTCGCTTCTCAAAATCCTTTTTGAGTTCTTCCATGACCTGGGACCAATTCATATTTTTTTTGGAGGCTTTGGATGTAGCTTTGGCTTCATTGTCTTCTTCTGGTTGTATGTTTTTATCTTCTTTGTCATCAAAGCAAGAAAATACAGTCTAACTCTTTTTGCACTGCTTGCTCATGATCTGAGTCAATTATTTGAGTTATAGACTCTTTGTTAAGATAGGAGTCTGTTTCAAGTGTGGAGAATGTACTGTCCCAAGCTTCAGGAGTTTTGTGCAGCTGTTTTCAGAGATACTTCTAGGGACCTATAAATTTTCAGTTTTTCCAAGGTGCTATTATCAAGGGCGAGTGTTTACTCCTTTCCTGGCCTGTGCTCTAGTCTATGAGCACTCTCTTCTGTCTTGGGACTGTGAGGAGGGTTTCCTCTCCACAGCCACTACAAACTCCACAACGCCAGAGCTCCTCCTTGCCCCAGGACTGTTACCCAGAACTGTGACCCAGATCCAAGCACGGGTAAAGCAAGAGAATCCTGCACCAGCAGAGAGATCCCTGCAATCCCCCTCTGATCAGCCACTCGATTCCCCCTCAGTCTGTGGGCTGGAAGCTCAGGAAGCAGCTGCCGCCCCAAGGAATGGAGCTGGGACCCCGCACTCCTCTCTCACCACCGTAGAAGCAGACTTTTCCCTGACCTTCTAAGTTGTCTTTGACCTTCGTGGGTTGAGAAGTCTGGAAACCACCACAGCTGCCCGCGATTCAGTCCTCTGAGGCCTGTTTCAGGTTCGCTGTGGCCTGCACGCCCAAGCCAAACTGCGTTCATCTCCCTGCCTGGTGCGATATACCTTTCTGATCAACCATCCAGGCTGTCTTTGGCTGGAAATTTGTTTCACTCTGTCTTTTTGTGGGTTCTGCTGCTTTAGAATTTGTTTAGAGCCATTTTTTATAGGTATTTGGAGGGATTTGGGGGAGAGCTCAAGCAAGTCACTGCTTTTACTCCACCATCTTGGCTCTGCCGACACCTTTATATTCTTAAAAATTAATTCAGAACCCCTCCCGAAAGAGATTTTATTTATGTGGATTATGTCTATCAATATTTACTGTATTGGAACACTAAAACATCTTGGTATTATAAAAGTAATTTTGGACCTTCTGCAAACTATCTGAAAGGGTTTCGGGGACCCAAAGTGGTCCTGGACAATACTTTGAGAATCACTGACCCAGAGTATGGCCATGTATAAGAAAGGAGAGGGCAAGAGCACACCATCTGTTAAATTTCCTACTTTAACCCAATATTCTTGCTAATGAGGTATTAAGCCCCTTGTTTCCACCTCTTGGATGAATAAAAATGTTATCTGCTCCTTCTAAACTTCATTACCCTGGGGAAAAGCTCTAGTTGCCTTACACTAGCTAGTGCCTTGACAAGAATTAAGACTTAAGCTGTTTTGGGGCAGCTGGGTGGCACAATGGATAGAGCTCTGGCCTTGGAATCAGAAGGACCTGGGTTCAAATCTAGCTTCAGACACTTGACATGTACTAGCTATGTGACCCTGGGCAAGTCACTTAACCCCGACTGCCCCACCAAAAAGCAAAAAAAAAAAAAAAGACTTAAGCTGTTTGGAGGTGGGCTTCTGGCAGAGTCTCCATTTTAGTTCTTCAATGAAGACATTTGTTTTAAAACTTTTTTTTTGCTTTTGCCATACTACCTCTTAAAACACAGTGATTTTTTTCATTACCTATATACATTGCACTCCATTTAAGCAATTAAGACATTTAAAGAATGCTGAGAAGTTTGCCAAAACTAGGATCACATGCTAACAGGATCATAGGCTTTAGGCAATGATTTATCATTCAACAAAGCACATGCAACATGTTTTTAAAGAAAAAATACTGAGTTAGAACCACACCTGAAAGCCCTCTAGAATTAGATGTGCTTCTTTGTCCAAATCCAAGTCTACAGGAGGCAAACCTATATCGTTGCTGTAGAGGAGATACACTCGTCCCACCTGAATGTGGCCTGATCTGCTATAACCTGGTGCTCCTACCACCAGATCCTCATGGCCATCCTGATTGAGGT
Source organism: Vombatus ursinus (assembly GCF_900497805.2). Classification (NCBI taxonomy): domain Eukaryota; kingdom Metazoa; phylum Chordata; class Mammalia; order Diprotodontia; family Vombatidae; genus Vombatus; species Vombatus ursinus. The sequence continues at coordinate 224,566 of NW_020940355.1, read as the reverse complement.
CGACTGAAATCATTGACCTGTACATCAAAAGAGATTATCAGTTACATCACAGGAAATATTTGATTTGGACAAAACACTTTCTTCCTTGTATCTTTCCTCTTGCAGACTTCTTTCAAGCCTCCTTACCTGATAAAGCCTAGCGTTTAAAGGGCTGCCCTTAGAGTAAGGAAGAGCTAGGTTCATATACTGCCCTAAAGCAATTAGTATCAATATCATGGTGGCTAGTTTGGAGAGCTTCAAAATATTTATCAATCTAAGTCCTGCTCACTCTAAAACAAGGATTCTTAACCTTTTTTGTGTCATGGATGGATCCCTTTGGCAGTCTGGCAAAATCTACAGATTCTTTCACTGAATAATATTTTTAAATTAATAAAATTAAATGAACAGCATTACAAAGGCAATCAAGTATAGAGAAACATAACATATCTATATGTACATATTTCAAATTTTTTAAGTTCACAGATATCCCCCCTCCCACATACACACACATACAGTCAGTCAATAAACATTTATTAAGCACTTACTATGTTCCAGGCACTGTGCTAAGCTAACACATATCACACTGGACCTCCAAGGAATTGATGAAATCAAAATACCAAAGAGCTGCAAACAAGCAACCTCTTCACAAAGAAACGACCTCCAAGTTCTCGGTGATAGCCCCCTTTTTACTATAGAATAGTATCTGAATCACAAGCCTGGGGCTGAGAGAAATCATGCAAAAACCTAACCTTATTCAGTTAATAAAAAAGAAAACAACATTGCTCAAGACAACTGGGAGATCTAAGGATGGATACTGACATCTTCATGTACCTAAGTCCTGATACAAAGAAAGTGTTTCTCAGACTGAGGACTGCATCTTTCTGTGGCTGCTAACATAATCAGGAATTTTTATTTGGAATTATCTTCCATTGAATGGGACAACTCATTTTACATGTGCAGTAAACAATGAAGACAAACTGATTCCTGTCTTAACTGTGTTATAATTAAATGGCTTTATAGCCTAAAGCCAAAGGGCTTGGTGGCTCATGAATTTTTTTTTTAATTTTCAGAACCAAATAAAGAGTTAATGACATTGAAATAATTTCAGACAAAATAAACCCAACCTACCATCCAAGCTTCACATAGGGAAATGACAGGAAGTAAGATGCTATGGGATTGGTGACATAATTCTGTTGGTGAGACTGTTCACTTGCAAACACTTTCCTTATCTTCTTTGTCAAAGTCAGGTAGAGAAAGGAGACTGAATCCTAAAAGAAAAGAATCATTACATATTAACCATGATTACAGACACACATGTGAATCCCTATAATCACAGCAGCTCACATTTCTAGAATCCTTTAGGTTTGACAAAGTATCTTCCTCTGAACAACCATGTGAGGTAGGTGAGAGGGGGATATCAATTCATCAATAGGAAGCCATTGTAGACTAATTAAGGGGAATGAGGGAATAATAACTGACTCTTAGAGAAAGTGATTTGATAAAAGTCACATAACAAGTAAATATCAGAACCAGGATTCAAACCCAAGATTCCTGACTCTAAGTCCAGTGTTCTTTTCAATACACTATATGGAAATCCAGATATATAAATGTACATCTGCCAAAATCACTAATCTGTTTGAAGGAAAGATGTTTTACAGATACTACATACTTTTATGTGCATGATTAAGTATATTCACTGAGGACAGGTGAATACAAGTTGGACCACTACATGCAGGTATGCAGAAGAGACAGTCACAGAAATGTATAGCAAATAGAAAAAAAAAAGTAAGGAGGGACCTGACTTGAACCAAATCATGTACCCCAGACCAGAATGAATGACTAATTTTCTAAACTCCCAATAAAACTGACCTCAAAATTATTTTTTTCATAGAACATGGAATTGAATCAAAGATGATTTTGTTTTCTTTTAAAACAAAACTAAACAAAAAGTTCCAGTGAATATGTCAAACAAATCTTGAACACACAAAGAGATATATAATCCAAAGCTTCCCTGGAATGGATTTTCCATGGATCGTTCAGCCTTGTGACATACATACATACACATATATTTTAAAACCATTGAACTGGTATTAATGAAAAACATTAACACAAGATAATAAATTCACAAACTACAAGGAGTGGTATACATTCAGTGGTGTCAGAGATCTATGACATCTGACTGAAATACATTTGCTCCATCTTCATGATTCCAGCAACAAAGAGATTCTAGTAAGGTAACACAGAATGTTCGGCAGGGAAGAACATAAGCACAGATCATAAGGATGCATAGGTAGGGATAGAAGAGGCCTTAGACTTCATCTAATCCATTCCCTTCCTTTTACAGATAAGAGAATGGAATCTGAGAGGTTAAATAACTTGTGCAAAGTCATAACAGAAAGCCAAATCCATTTTTGTGCCTCCTCATACTAAACCATTAGAGATCAGAAACAGGTTCCAGTTTTTCCATCAGCCATGGAACAAACCTAGCCATCCAGGGAGCATTTTTTAAAAGCAATTGAAAGAAGGGACCATAGCTTGCACTTCATTTTTATTTCCCCACTGTTCCCCTGGGGACAGATGATTCCCAGTTCTACATATACACAGCCCTTGTCTCTCTGCTGAACAAGTCACAAATCTCTACCTGCCACTTTGATATCTCTAACTGAACATCCCATAGACATCTGAAATTCAACATGTTGAAAACAGAATTCATTATCTTTAGCCCAAAATCCTCCACCTTTCCAAACTTCCCTATCACTGTCAAGGGTACCACTATTTTCCCAGTTACCTAAGCCTGAAACTTCAGTGTCATACTCGATTTCTCACTGTTAGTCAACACATATATCCAATCCACTGCCAAATCTTGTCATTTTTACCTCCACAACATCTCCTGTATATATCCTCTTCTTTCACTCATACAGTCATGACCCTAGTTCAAGCCCTCATCACCTGTGACCTGGACCACTGCAATAACCTTTCAACTAGTTTCCTTGCCACTCCAATCCACCCCCAACTCAGCTATCATGGTGATTTCTCTAAAGTATAGATCTGGCTATATCACTCAACCTGATCAATGATCTCAAATGGCTTCCCATTATCTCTAGGATCAAATGTAAACTCCTCTGTTTGTCATTTAAAGTTCTTTATAACTTGGCTCCATACTACAGAGATAAATATTATCTGAGAGTCCATTGATTAGATACTGCTGTCAATCATCAAATCAATGATGCAGAGATAGTGAAATACAGTTTTATTTTGCTCAGAGTGCAGGCTCAATTGATTGTATACAAAAGTGAATAAGCCCAGATAATCAGTTTCAGCATCTTATATAGATTTTGAATACATGAGCAGAAAAGAAAAAATGGAATTTCACAGAAAGCAGGAGGGGAAAATAAGGAAGTTCTAGAAACAAGTAACAGAAGGAAGATAAGGCTATCTGCCACCTGGTCCAAACTAGAGCTGTGGCTTATCTCCCAACCCTGATTCTGAAGGCAGCATGACCTTCTAGTTTCCAGAAACTATGTTTGGAAGCTCAAAACAGACTGGGGCAGTGTCCTCTTCCCATCACAGTCTTTCCCTTATCTTAGCAAGTGGCAACAGAATGCCTGAGTTAGAAATTCTCATCATACCACTTTTCCCATATTACAAAGGAAGATAAGGTAATACCTTACCTTAGTCCCCTCTATGCATTCTACAATCCAGCTCCACCTGGCCTAGCTGTTGTTCCTCCAACATGATACTCCACGTCCCATCCCCATGTCTTTGCACTGACTTCTCACACCCTGATTCCCCCATCCCTGATGTGCTCTGCCCCCTCACCTCTGCCTCTCAGTTTCACGGCTTTCTTTAAGACTCAGCTCAAATCCCACTTTTTTTAAGAGGCCTTTCCCTAGTCATTCCCACTACTAATGCCTTCCACTTTCAGATCATCTTCCATCACTCCATATATAACTTGAATGTACTTAATAATTAACAAGTTGTCTCCTTCACTAGAATGTATGCTCCCTGAGGGCAGAGTCTGTTTTTTTCCCTTTCATTGTATCCCCAGCTTTTAACCTGGCTTATAGTAAGCACTTCATAAGTGGGTGTTGACTAACTGATTGATAGGGCGCACGTACACAGAGCGCACATGTACACATCCATAAATACTACTAGTTAGCTCTAAACTGACTCCAAGTCTGAAATTGGAGTTAGGAGGGTCTCAGGTTCACATTCCAAATCCAACACTTAGGGGTGTAAGACTGTGGGCAAATATATTCTACCTCTCAGCCTCATGACTTCATCTTTTAAATAATACTTTGCATTTGTAGTGAAAAAAGTACTTTGTAAGCCCTCTACTACTACAAAGGCCCCAAGACCTCTCTGGCATGGGTATACCCAAAAGAAAGTGTTCTCCAATACACAAGTGCTGCTGTTCTTGTGAGCATAGCAACAAATATTTTTACGTTAAGTGTCAGGCATTGGGAAGATAAAAATAAAAGAGAACGCAGTGTCTGCACGTCTCAAGAAGTTTACATTGCCTTGGGGTGTAAATATGTTCATGAATGAATATAGTGCAACATACAGAGTATGATAGGGATAATGGTGAGTGTATGATGGTAAGTAAAGATCTTTAGGAAGATTTGAAGAAACAAAGAATATTTTCAGCTTAGAATTTGGGAGGAATCAAAACAAATAAAAAAAACAAAACAAAAAAAACAAACAAAAAAAAGAATTTAGGAGGAATCAAAGAAAAGTTTCACAGAGTAGGTGAAAAAACTTATCTTAGGGTAGACCATATTTGAAAACTGTCTGAAAATAGAAACTATATTTTCTACTTCCTTTCTATCTCCTCATCATTCCCCTTAAGACAGGGCACACAGTGAACCCTCAATAAGTACTACTGACTGGCATTATATTGAGACCTATCCAGGGCTGGATTGGATAGAAGCAAACCAGGGTTGCTTCTATCTATCTTGGACCTCCAGGAGCCCCAGGTTCATCCTCGAGGAACATTTTTTACTACGAGTACCCTTACTCCTAGTATCTATTAGTTGAGAAAATAAATGAAATTTTATGAATTCAAATTCAAGTGTATGTAGATGGTACTGGTTATTAATAAAATACAAGTTTGTAATTACAATTAATTAATGTAATCACAATGAATAAAATATAAGTTTGTAACAAAATAAAAACTTATTTATTAATAGCCAACAGCATCTATACACATTTGAAAAACAGTATATAAACAGATAGATATTGAAACGGATATATATATATATATATATATATATATATCACACATATATATATGTATTCAAATAAAATCAAGGTAAAAATGATAAGGTATGGTGGGTACAGGGATCTGTAGACCTCTTGCAATAATAGCTCTTGTGCTTCAGTTAAGGGTCTTCAATCCATAGGTAGCAAGCCACAGTTCTAAAGTTTCAATTTATTTATTTCAATTTATTTAGAGAGAAATTCTTACTTGGGCCCATGAATCCACACTGAAGAAGACGCCTCTTTCTGTGTAATTTATATTTCCTTTAACATTTTCAGCTAAGGATACATTTAAAGTTGCGTGACTTTTATTTTTCGGCAGTTTTGTTCTGTCAAGAAGAATCAGTTACAAACGATAAGCCTCAGAAAACCACATTGATTAAGAAATAAAATATCTTGAGTAAGTGGGCCAAAGAATAGATGACATGGTCATGTATTCCAAGACCTTAGAGCCTGAAGGCAGCATAACAGGATGGATCTTCTAGTCATCCTTCTGGGTTTATAGGATCATAGCATCATGAATTTGGGGCTGAAAGGGATCTCAGAGGCCATCCAGCCCCACCCCCTTCCCTTACAGATGAGAAAACTGTGACCTGGGAAGAAGACATGACCTGCATGAGGTCTTACAGACAAATGACAAAAGCGGGATTTGAATGCCAAGAGCTCCACAAAAGAAATTACAGAACTTAGCGCTCGAAGGGATCTTAGAGATCCTCTAATCCACGTTTCCTGTTTTGTACATGGAGCAGCTATATGATGCAGTGGATAGAACGCTGGGTCTGGAGTCAGGAAGACCTGAGTTCAAATCTTACTAGCTGTGTGATCTTGGGCAAGTCACTTAACCTCTGTTTGCCTTAATTCATGGGGAAGGAAATAGCAAACCACTCCAGCGCCTTTACCAAAAAAAACCAAAAAACAAAAAACACACACACACAACAACTTATGGACAGTATGGTCCATGAAGAGTTGGAAACAACTGAATGAATACAACAAAATTTTGTACATAGAGTAACTACACCCCAGAGAAGTAATTTGCCCACAACAACACAGCTAGTTGGCTGCTGGATTGGGACAAAAATTCCTGATTCTCTTTTCCATGTTGTGTGTACCACAATACTTCCACAAGGCCTCCTGATAACACAAAAAACTTCCAGTTTCAATATATTTTCCAGAGTATCAGAATTTTAAGTGTTCAATGAGTTCCTTCTGGATCATTAGGAGTTAAAGATTTGTCTGTATTTGACCAAAAAAAAAAAGGGGTTGAAATGCAAATTTGCCATCATACATACTATTTTATCCCTTGCAGACTTGACAAGTTCTCATTTATAAGAAAAAAGTTAAGTATTTTCTAATTCAAATGTTTATCCCAATCCATATTTCTAAACTGCACGAAATCAGAGATAGAGATTCTCTATCATTACCATTCATTATCAGCTAAGGAGGGTAAAAGATTCTCCTTGAAAAGGGGGAGAGAAAAAAAAGTAACATGTTGGTGTTAACTAGAAAATGTGAAGGTTAACAATTATCACAGTCTTCTCACTAGGAAACACAATGCTCTTTCTGTCCTGGGATAAAGCAAGTGAACAAAAAAGAAGGAAATTTGTCTTTCAATTCATTGTTGGCATAAAAGGACAAGATTAGAAGGAAAAGCATGATCTTTGACCTGTTCTTCCTTTAATCAATACTTATTTTCTTTTTTAGCTCCTCTTTTCAGTCAAGTCCTCTTATCTCCTATCTTTATTTGTTTTCTACACTTTAGTACAGTGGAAAGTCTTTGAAGTCAGAGGCCATATGCTTAGATCCCACTTTAATATCTCTGTGACTTTCAACATGTCACTTAACCTCCCTGGGCCTCAGTTTCCTACTCTGTAAAATAAAGAGATTGGACAAGATGCCCTCTTGAGTTTCCTTCCAGTTCTGTATCTATAATCCTATGATAATCCAGACTCTCAAGTGAAAAGAATTATGTCAAAGCTCCGAAAACACCATTAGTTAAATTCTGGATGTCTCTGACACATACTAAAAGGGTAAAACTGAATTTCAAACTCCCCCTGCTAAGGGCTGTCACAATGGGTATTTAGATTACAATTCCGTGGGACACAACAATATATCACTTAGATGCAATATAATTTCAGGGACCACAGTGATCAAAATTTGCCTCTGGCATGTACTCCTTAGGATACAACAGAAAAATCCAATCAGTAAGAATCAGTTGGGTAAACATCTTCCATTGCAAGATGCACAGATTGCAAATAGGATGTCTTTTCTGAGTATCAGAGGCCCTTCTAGCTCTAAATCTCTGATCTTATGAGTGATCACAAAGGCTATTAAATGAAAACATCAGGATTCATACCACTTACCGAAGGCTGCCATTATGTTTGGGACCACATGCCATGAACAGAGGATTCTCAGGTAGGGTACAGTCACTGTAGAAGTATGCAAAAGGAGGTGAAGTTTTTTCCTATCATCTTCTGAAACATACTTCACTTTCAATTATTTACATTAAGTACTTCAAATTCTCTTCAAAGATTTAGCTTAGTAACTGTTTTCAAAGTGTAGGATCCATATATTTGCCATTCTTCCCACTATTTCTGTATGTATCGGTGAAAAACGGCATTTCTGGTTTTACGGGAAGAACGTTTTGCTACTACTGTTCATGCTATGCCATGAAAGTAAATGCCTTTGCTTTGAACTCCTGATTTAAATCTTTGAAGAGAGTTTGAAGGACAACCAGCATGGCAGAGATAACAGACTTTCTGGTGCCCACCTGCATCTTGCAGATCTCCCTTAATTGTACATGGGCAGTAAGATGTGTAGAGACAACATATTTCTCTGAATTAAGGTGATCTATGGGACAACTTAGCTCAGAAAGCAAAGCTGAACTTCTGAACTGAACTTAGAGACAAAGAAACACGGTTTAGGCAATTTTACAACATGTTGGGGGATGATGCAGAATAGAATCAAGTACAAAATGAAGTCAGAGTCAATTCGATTTTCTCACTACAGCAGCAGTCCCCTGTGGGGACCTAACAGACTAGTTTGAATCAGGGTGGAGAGTGTGGTAGCTCCAGGGGAGGTGCTCCTATCTATTGAATACATTTAAGTCAACTGATCAGGTCAGAAGAAAAGAGCCAGGGGCAGAACTCCAGGAACCCAGAACCACAGTGACTTTCAGAAAGACAAAGAGATGATGACAAGGTTAATAGAGGATAGGCTGAAATAGAGCACAAAAATCTTTGGGACCATATAGGGAAGTGATTTCCTCAGAACTGGAGGTGGGAATGGAGAAAAAGGAGCAATAGTACCAGGTTAACTGACAAAAAGAAGCAATCCCTGGTGCTAGAGGGGATGACCCGAAGGGTCTATACCTGGAGTAACTGGGAAGCAGCTTCTAAAACGTTGTGGGCTGAGAGCCTAGTTCCACTAGTAAGCTGTGGGTTACACCCCCATATTCCTACAACACAGCTAGAATGTTGTCATTAAAGAAGCTGTGGAGCAGATATGGGGCAGTTTGAATTAACTATGGTCCCAGGAAGACCAATCTGGGACTCAGTGGGGTGGGGTGGGGCGACCTTTGGGCATGAAGAATTCAGAAGTGGGGTTTTAGGACTTTTGCCGGAGAGCTCCTAAGACTCCAAGGAACCTCCTTGCCAACTTCCTTTCTGGTGGCTTTTATTTACTCGCTTTTAAACTGCTTTTTAACCACTTTGGGAATTGCTTTTACCTGGGGGGTAGGGTGTGTTGTATATGTATGTGTGTGTATAAATATATATATGCTATATATGTATATACAATACAACATATACATATATGCATGTATGTGTATATATGTATATATACATGTATACGCATATATATCTATATATGTATATATACATTATATATATAGAGATATATCTATATATATATATATACACACACATTAATTATTTGAATCCTCAGGCTCTGAGTGATTCATTGCACCAGACAGAGAACTGCCACTAGAACAGGAAGGAATTAAAGGCCTCCCTTGACCTACAAGTAGACCAAAGACAAGGACAAGCCAAATCTTCTTATGCTGGAACTTTTATGCAGCAATGTTTAATCCAGCCCAGAATAGATTGTGGTAAGAGCAGCTAGGTGGCACAATGGATAGAGTGCTAGGCCTAGAGTCAGGAAGACCTGAATTCAAATCTGGCCTCATACACTTACTAGCTATGTGACCCTGGGCAAGTCACTTAACCCTGTCTGCCTCAGTTTCCTCATCTGTAAAATGAGCTGGAGAAGGAAATGGTAAACCACTTCATTAACTCTGCCAAGAAAATTCCAAATGGGGTCACAAAGAGTCGGTACAACTACAACAATTGAACGACAACAAAAAGGGAAAAGAACCTGGGGCTAAGTACCTACTAGTGAACTCACCTGCTATAAAACTTTAAGTCTGGCCTTTAGTTAAGTCAGGAGCAGCAAACTGTACTATGTAATCTCAGCCCTGTGTCTCAGTTAAATAAGAAGAAAAGAGGATTTTCCCACATCCTAGTTAAGCTAGTAAGTAGGGTGGTGGAAGTTGGATAAGACCAATTCCAAAGCCTGGTCAGAGTTGAGAGATCTAGGGTAGACTGAGTGCAGAAACCCAAAAAGGGAAAGAAACAAGGTCAAAGCTGTGGATGTTGGTCTCTTCTTAACTGAGCCATTGTTCCCTTGCAGACCCTGATGAAGAGACTGCATTATTTTTCTAACCTTGAAGTGAAAAATGAAGGTAAATATGACCAGAGATTCCAACTAGTCTTCCTGAGACTAGAAGTTTAGAGCTTGGGATAAACCTTAGAGGTCTTTTAGTCCTACCTCTTCCTCAAGCATGAATTTCCTCTACAATGAGGATTCTCAACATGGGGTCCACAGACCATTCAAGCCATCTGTGGATAGATATAGAGAGCCTGTGAACTTGGAATTTTTAAAATTCTGGTAATTATGTTTTAATATAATTGGTTTCCTTTGTGATGCATTTGTTGTTGTTCATCTTTCATTCTTGAAGAGGACCAATGATTTCAGGAGGGTAATGTTTTGACTTGTCAGTGAACTGGATTTAAGGGAGGCAGAGCTGTGCAAAGTCATCAGCCCCACTCTCTCCTTCAGAGTTATCTGAGTCCAGCAGCAAGACATAGGTCAAGGTGGCTAGTGATGGCCCTGGATACTGTAGGAGACCATGGCCCTTTTAAACTAATGTCTTTCCCAGATCTTAGTTTGTCTGAGGCAACACCCATTCAATAATTAAAGGCTAGGTAAGAATTGAGGCAAAAGATAGCCTAGTTTATCTTCAGAAAAAAAGTCAATCTGGGAGGGGAAGACCCTCAATGCACTTAGAAATATGATCCATTGCACAACAGTTAAGAACACTGGCCCTACAACATTGATAAATGTCTGACTAGTCTTGACCAGAACAGAGAGCACCTAGGCTTAACAAAAGGGACCCTTCTACTTCTCAAGATAGTCCATTCCATTTGGAGGCATTTTTAACTGTTAAGAAGTTCCTCTTTACTACATTGCAATTTACATTCTTATAATAACAACAACAACAATAGCAACTAGTAATGTTGATATAGCACTTTAAGTTTGCAAAGCACAATAGATATATATATATGAAAAATCTCATTTGATCCTCATAACAACCTATTGAAGTGTTGTTATTATTCTCATTTCACAGATAAGGAAATTGAAGCTGAGAGAGGTAAAGAGTCACACAGCTAACAAGTACTTGAGGGTAAAATTTGAATTCAGATCTTCCTGACTTCAAGTCTAGCACATTTTCAATCTTTCTTACCTATAACTTCCATCCACTGGTCTTGGTTCTACCCCCTAAAGCTAAGCAAATTAAATCTAATTCTTCTTTCATAGAATAACTTTTCAAATATTTGAAGACAATAACTATGTACCTTTTAGTCTTCTCTTTCCCAGTCTAAACACACCCACTTCCTTTAACCAGTGCTCATACTTGCTACCCTCTTTCTAACAGATTAGGTTATGGTTGTATATTTTTTTTATTCCTGGGGCTAGCTGAAATTCCTAGGGGGAAAAATGATCAAGACAACATAAAGCACAAGAAACAAAATAATGCCTCACCTGGTCCCATTCTGTAACATGTAGCTTGTTAGATGAAACATATTAGTGGTCCAGAATGCCATGTCATCCAGTCCACCAAGGAAATAATCTTGGAACTGCTCCACCAAAAATGGGGACTTTTTTGCAAAATTTGGGTAAAGCTATATAAAAAGCAAGAAAAAAAGGAAAAATAAACAAGGTACTGGTTTGGCATCCATCTGACTCTTAACAAAGGTTAATATATTTGTAATATAAAGATAAAGAAAATTACCTTGGAAAGAACCAACATTTCACCATACCTGTAACATAAATTATAATGAAATGAAAGCTGTGTTTCCTACAAAGATATAAACCAAATGCTGAAAATAAAGCCCTACCAAAATACATCTATCCATTCTAAAGGATTAAAAACTGTAGTGTGCTGATAAATGTTAACAACCACCTTGGGGGGGGAGGATGTACCTATGGTACATTTTGAATATAATCTGCATTATTAATATTTTCTCCATCACTTTTTTAAGTCCAAACAATCAATAAAACTATAAATGAAGCACTGATTGGTAGTGTTTGATGATTTCCAGCCTACAAATGCTTATACTGAAAATTTAACATTAGGTTCTTATAAGCTGGTTTGAACAAGTTCCAGTACACCCTGTTTACAAATATGCAAAATCCAAACATCAAATGTTAGCAAGATAATGAGATAATTAGGAATGTTTTCAAGGAAGTATATCATCCTAACATAATAGGTGGAGCCCCTGTCCACTGTGAGGGTTTTACAGGAAGGTATGGGTTGGAGTTACCCAAGATAGGCAGACACGGATGAATTGTCATGGGCGTTACTGGAGGGAGTATCCAAATATATGAGATCATAGATCCATAAAAGTGTTGTAAATATTATTGTGGAAAATCCACCGGAAAACCAGGCACATTTTTTTTCTTTAAGTTTTGGGAAAGAACTCTTTGTATCAAACTTACAATTCTAAGAACTGAAGATACGAACAGTCAATTATTGCATTTTTTGTTATGACTTCCTTGCCATAGAGCTGCTTGTAGATTCCCATTAGGTCTTTGACAGGTACATACCTGAGAAGCAGATTAGAATCAGTGGAAAGATGTATTTTGGTTTTCTGTTTAAATTAATAAAACCTAGTTAGACACAACCCAACCAAAATATTTGATGGAGTACATGTTAGTAAAACAAACATTTAGGAAGTTCTAAAACTGAAGTTTTCCACGTGCAAGATTAGAATTCAAGGGCTATTTTCTCTTTTGCTTGGTTTTCTTAATGGGTTTTTTTTTTCTCTACTAGTTGTTGAGTGGAATGAGATGTTATAACAAGTTTCTAAGAATAACATATGAAAAAATAACTCAATGCCCCTATATTCCAATTTTAGAGTCATTGTTGAAATCAACAAATTTTGTAGTGAGGACTACAAAGTTAGTCTTTTAGTTTATTGAAAAAAGATAGAGGATTGGACCAGTGATTTCACTGATATGGGGAACCCCCAAGTGAGGAAACTCCATCTACCAATGGAAGTTGGTACTTTTGACTTGCCTAATATCACATAGACAGCATGTGTCAAGAGGTGTGACTTGAACCCAAGGCTTCCTGACTTTGAGGACAGCTCTCTATCTGCTAAACCACGTTGCCTCATTAAGCTGCATTTTATTTTTTTGTCATATAGATACATATATAACATACACTTTTTAAATTTCTGGAATAAAACAAGAATTTCCCATAACACAATATAATAAAAAGATGATTGCACATCAAAGTGCAAATCTATTATGTAAAGCTTGCAGGGATGCCCATCAACTGGGGAATGGCTGAACACGGTGTGTTATATGACCGTGACAGAATACTATACTACATTTCAAATCAAAGGCATTATTTAAGTTAGATTCTGAAAACTTTTTTTTTTCCATATTAGACTTGGTAGGGAGTAATCCTAAAGCATAATTCAAGTCTGTCCAGCATCCAATGCAAAAATTGTGATTAATCAAATTTGATTTTAGTTGGAATCATAGAATTTTAGAGTTAGACAGGATCTCAGATGTTATCTTGCTCCACTCCTACTTGAAGCATGAATTTCCTCTAATAGATTGCTAAAAGTGGTGATCCACTAAACACAGGGCACTCACTACCTTTCAAAGCAACCCATACCACTCTGGGACATCTTTATTGGTTTATTTCTTTAAGTTCTTCCTGACAGTTCTTCCTGATATTCCTGAAATTTGTTCTTCTGTGACTTCAACCCAATTGGTTTTTGCTGTCCTCCTAGGCCAAGCAAAATAAATCTAATCCCTCTTGCCCACGATAACCCTTCAAATTTATGAAAACAATGGTCATGTTCCACTTATGTCTTTCTCCAGAGTATTTGAAAAATAATGGACTCTTATGAACACCAATTTTTGCTTTTCAAAAATCCAAAATGCAGGAAAAGCTCTAGTTATAGCAGTTCTAAATTCCACAAAGAAAGCAAATATCTGAACGCACGCTGCTCTTACCAATGTCGCCCGAGGTAGTTAAAATCTAGTTCAAAATGGCTCAACACATCTCCTCCTACAGTGTGAGAAAAATAATTCAATGTATACCTTTAACTAGTGAGAAAGAAGATCCAGCATATTTCTTCCTTTAGCCCCGGTCAAAACATTTGTTATACGAAATGTGAACACAGGACTTAAAAGACAGGAGGATCAGCTCTGAAGCTAGCTGCCTAACTGTGGGCAAGATGTTCAACCTCTGAAACATATGTACTATTTACTTTTAAAGACTCATGGCAAAACAAAACAAAACAAAACCTTTTTTTCTAATTTTAAAAATAAAAGGTTAAATTTTTAAAAATTAAATTTTAAATTTTAAAACAAATAAATGTATGTTGAATGGAAGAAGAAAAAGGAACCACGGTGAGAAAGTACTGCGTAAACCTTGGTAAGTCACCGGTAATTTCCTCAAGGTAGGTAACACCCAATCAGGAAACTTCCTCTAACAAAGCAGATCTGCAACTTTTTTGCAATTTATACCTTTAGAAAGTTGCCTAGGGCCCTAAGAGCTTGGAGGTTAAGTGTTTTGCAGGGATCACACTGCCCTTAAGTGCCAGGGGCAGGATTTGAAGGCAAGTCTTCCAGACTCTAAAGCTAACTCTAAAACAGGCCGGCACAACATGGGGCCTGCAGTCCAGCACTCCGGCTGCTTGCTGCATTAAGGATTTTCGGAGGCCTTCAAAAAAAGTAGAGGAAAGCATCCTCTATTTCTTGGCCTGGCCACTGAAATCCTTTGGCCTTTCCATGGGCCATAAGGGGCCTACAGGCCACAGGTTGTGTGGGCCGGCTCTAAAACACTATATAAATGTGATCCATTATTACTTTTTTAATAAATTAGGGAATGATAACTCACATTGCAAAAGATTTTTCACTTTACAAAAGGTTTCATCAGAATTATTTCTTTAAATAGAAACTTCCAAAATGTGTGTATCTATATGTCATCATCAGCTACTTGATGGAAAAGTTGAAAGATAAGAAAATGATTATTGTTGTTGTCATTATTATTATTATTTACAACAACCGCTTGCATTATTGTAGCACTTTAGAGTCCACAAGGCAAGTTCTCCACACAAAGCTTGTTAAGTAAACAAAATAAATAAACATTATTTTGCCCATTTTATAGATGAGTAAACTGAAGTTCAGAAGGTTGAGATTTGTTGTTGTTGTTCAGACATTTTTGCCTGTCACATCTAACTCTTTGTGACCCTGTTCGGGATATCCTTGGCAGAAATATGGGAATGGCTTGCCATTTTCCTTCTCCAGCTCATTTTACAAATGAGTAACTGAGGCAAACAGGGTTAATAGTGACTTGCCCAGGGTCACACAGCTGGTAAGTATCTGAGGCCAGATGTGAACTCAGGAAGATGAGTCTTCCAGACTAAAGGCCTGGCACTCTGCCCACTGTGTACCTAGCTGACCATAAGATAATTAGGAAAATGTAAATAAAACATTACCAAAATCACCAACAGGATGAGCATCTCGGTAAGAGCCACGAAAATCAATCTGAAAAATAGAACAGTGAAGTATAAATAATCCATAACAAAAAACAAAAAATAAACTCAGCCCAGACAAAAGAACAATGGACAGATGGAAATGCAAAATGAAGTAAACAGAAGGTCTTATGATATATTGACTTGGTTTTTTATACAGTTAATTTTTTTTAATTTTGAAATATTTTTTCAATTACATGTGAAATTTTAAACATTTTTTAAAATTTTATGTTCTAAATTCTCTCCTTCCCTCCTACTCTCTCTTCCCCCCTTGATGAGAACCAAGCAATTTGATCTAGATTATACATGTGCAGTCATGCAAAACACATCTCTATATTAGCTATGTTGTGAAAGAAAACACAGACCAAAAAAAACGAGAAAAATAAAGAAAGTTTAAAAAAAGTATGCTTCGATCTGCATTCGGGTTTCATCAGTTATTTTTTCTGGAGGCAGATAGAATTTTTCATCAGAAGTCCTTCAGAATTGTCTTGGATCACTTTATTGCTGAGAATAGCTAAAGTCATTCATGGCTCCTTCAGGTACATTCTGTTTCTGCTCACTTCACTCTCTATCAGTTCATTTAAGTCTTTCCAGGCTTTTCTGAAACCACTTGTCTTATCATTTCTAATAGTACAATAGTATTCCATCACAATCATATACCACAACTTGTTCACCCATTTTCCAGTTGATGGGTATCCCTTCAATTTCCAATTCTTAGCCACTACAAAAAGAGCTGCTATAAATAATTTTGTACAAATAGGTTCTTTCTCCCTTTTTAAAAAATCTCCTTGGGATACAGATCTAGTAGTGGTATCACTGGATCAAAGGTTATGCATAATTTTATAGCTCTTTGGGCATAATTCCAAATTGCTTTCCAGAATGGCCGGATCAGTTCACAACTCTACCAATAATGCATTAGTGTCCCAATTTTCCCACATTCTCTCCAACATTTACCATTTTCCTTTTCTGTCATATTAATCATTCTGATAGGTGTGAGATGGTATTAATTTTTCTTTTTTAAGGAAGTTTTTTTTAAGAGGCAGCTGTTACACAATAGATAGAGCACTGGACTTGGAGTCAGGAAGACCTGAGTTCAAATTTGGTTTCAGACACTTACTAGCCGTGTGACTCTAACCAAACCTCTGTGCCTCAGTTTCCTCATCTGTAAAAAGGAGATAGTAGCAGCTACCTCTCAGGATTGTAGGGAGCAAATGAGATATTTGTAAAGTACATCACAAACGTTAAAGCACCATATTAATGGCATCTCTTTGATTATTATGGAATATTAACATCTAAGTTAATGGTTAAGTTGTATAGTGAATTACTTTAGTTTATCTATTATATATATATAAAATATATGTGTATGTATACATCCACACATACGTGTAGAGCTATATAGATAATATATTGTGTAGGTAGGACTCAGATTTTAGCCAAGACTGGTTTTCCCAATAAGGTATGCTAACAGACATCTCTCTCTCTCTCTCTCTCTCTCTCTCTCCCTACACACACACACACACACACCCCTATTGTATGTATATAGATACATGAGAAAATTAATGAAGAGAGTTGTGTCTCTGTTAAATACTTACTACCTTGGGCAAGTCACTTACATTTCTGAGTCTCAGTTTGCCCATCTATACAATAAGGGGGTTTCAATTAAATGATTTCTTCTAGTTCTAAATCTATGAGTCTATAACCGAGTTTAAATGTCAAAGAATGAACCTGGAAACAATATTTATCCAGAGGAGACTTTTAGAGCTAGTTCATTAGGTAAGGGTGTGATTTTTATTTTCAAGTTAGCTCATTTATCTGCAATAGTTGTTTTTTTTTTTAAATGGATGGAAAGTAGTAGTTTATCATCTCTTTTGTTGAAACATACAACTGAAGGTAGGGAAGGAAAGGGAAAAGGGCATAAACAACCTGAATGTGAATCTATCTTCTCAAACAATATTTGTGATTAGAAGCAAGCAATTCTATTCTATTTTTAAAATTATATTCATATTTGTTATCAGTGTATTTTGGTTACTAGACCCTTGTGGATGAATGTATCTATATTGCAAAGGTGTTACACTTAAATATTTAATCAATCAATAAACATTTATTAAGCACCCACTATTTGCCAGGCACTGTGGTAAGTGCTAGGGATACAAAAAGAAGCAAAAGATAGTCATTGACCTCAAGGAGCTTTCAATCTAACGGGGGAGACAACATGCAAATGAATATATACAAAGTAAGCTATAAATAGGATAAATAGGAAATAATTAAAAGAGAGAAAGCAATGGAATTAAGAGGGGTTGGGGAAGACTTCCTGTAGGAGGTGGGATTTTAGTTAGGACTTAAAGGGAGCCATGGAGGTTAGTAGTCAGAGTGGAAGAGAGCATTCCAGGCATGTGAGTCAGCCAGAGAGAAGCTAAGAGATGGAGTATCTCATTCGTGGAATACCAAGGAGGCTCTTGTCAATGGATTGAAGAGCATGTGGCACAGAGAAAGGCATAAGAATGGTAAGAGAGGGCTAGGGTTGTGAAGGGTTTTGGATGCCAAACAGAGCATTTTATCTTTGCTCCTGGATACAATAGGAAGCCACTGGGGTTTATTGAGTAGAGAGATGACATAACTAGATCTGTGTTTTAGGAAAATCACTTCAGTGGCTGAATGGAGAATGGATCAGAGTGGGAGAAGACTTGAGGCAGGCAGACCTACCAGCAGGCTATTGCAATTGTGATCACATGGGTAAAGTTCTTGTCCACTGGTGAAGACCCTTCCAATCCTTCTCATCCTGTATGACTCCTGACTATGGTTTTTCCACAATTTATCCACTAAGGATTCACCTAATCAGATTCTTTTAATCTTTTGAGGATCCCAAAGTACTACTTTGGCTTCTATTGTCTCTTATTCTCATTATATAACCAAGCCAACTCCTTTCTTTTTCCTTTTTTTTTCTTTTTTAAAATTTATTTTATTTTTAATTTATGGAATAAAACAAGAATTTCCATAACATAGTATAATGAAAAAAGATGACTGCACATGAAACTGCAAATCTATTATGTACAACTTGCTATTCCTTTCTAACGTAGAATAAAATTATCTTGTAAATTTCTTTTTTTTCCTCCTTTCCCCCCATCCCACACTAGAGATGGCTACCATTAGACACAAATAGTATATACGTAAAATCATTCTATACATACTTCTATTTATCAGGTCTTTCTCTGCATGCAGATAACATCTTTCTTCATACGAGCAAACCAACTCCTTTCTGAAGCGTATATATCCTGGATGATGTTTTTTCCACCACTATTTGTGGGCAATCATTGTGGATATTATACTGGCTGTAGCAAATTTAAATCCACCATGGGTCTCTCCATTGACCTTTAGGTTACTCATCATATTGATCTTTCTGAGGTTACTGTGATGGAGGACTCAGAACCACATAACATTACCTCCTCCTACTCAGTCCTGAGCCAAATCCTGAGCTGCCCATCTGCAGCACCTGCCCTAGATACATACATAGATGGATGTTTGTTGTTAAATTGAACCTGTGATTTCATTGGTATGAGAAACTTCTAATGAAAAAAACTTCTTTTACCAACACAGATCTGGCAAGCTACCTGGAAACACTGAAAAAATTAAATAACTTATCTAGGGTCACACAACCAGAATATATCAGAGGTGGAATTTGAACCCAAGTCTTCCTGACTCAAAGATCAGTTCTTTAGACAGTATGCCACACTGCCTCTTTATGTATGCACATGTGAGTTTGTGAGCACGCGTGTACACACACTCACACACACACACCTGTATATCATACTAGGCTGGCCCAAGTGACAAGAGGTATAGCATATGACAGAACACTATAGTTATACATAATGCTGTATAAGCAGCAAGAATTACCACTCAGTTACTTAGCGCTGGTGAGCTCATGATTTCCTCTCCAGGTTGTGAGAATAGCTAAAGCGATAAGTCATTTGTTTATTTAGTTTATTGGAAAGCTTGTCCCATGAGTACTAGTAACACTGCCTGTTGAGGAGGATGTCAGATAGATAATCAAACACATAACAATATCAGGGTTAGCAGCTGTTAAGATGTATACTCACTTCTCCCATTGTCTGCAAGAATCCTTGTTCGATGCCCAGGCTATGCCAGCTCACATCTGCTACCATGTGTGACATAATGCCAAAGAGGAAAGCCACCAATTTCTCAGTATCCTACCCAATAACAAAATAAATGCATATGGTAGCAAAGATTAAATATAACCATCCAAAACATCTAATTAACTGTACATAGCATTGTGCTGGGTTCTGGGAAACACAAAGATAAATAATAAATGGTATTCATATATTTAAGGTTTGAAAAGTACTATACATATATATATTATATATATATATACATATATGTTATCACATTCAATTTAAAATAAGACAGGGACTTTATCATCAAGGGATTTAAAATCTAGTAAGGAGTTTTAAATCATTAACTCGACTTCATTTATATTTCCAGGACTTGATCCAAAGGCCCATGGCAGGCACTGTCTCGTTCCTAAACTATCAAAAACCATTTGGGAGTGTTTTTAAAAAAATTACTTACTACTTCAGAATTGGTACTGGAATAAATATCATTGGGATAAAATTACTGACTGGCATATCCTATAAATTTATTACTATTTGAAGATCATTCTTACCTTCTCCCAAGGGAGAGGATGATTTTGTCGAATGTAATGGATACTTGCATTGAGAAATGGAGTCCAGTGAGTATCTTCAGATACATCATGGAATGTTCCTGCCAACATAAAATGGATTAGCTCTTCAAGAGTTTGACTTCTCAGTTGAGAGTCTCAAGTGATAACAGTCTTGTCAACTAAATCTCCTTTCTTCCATTTGGTACTGTTCCCCCACCTACCCCTCAATCACCTTAGGCGTCTTCTTTCAGAACACCAAGGAAGATGGCAGAACCCAGTTAGCCAAATGTTTGGAATAATTTAAAGGTCTAGTCCTGCCTCTCTGAAGTCAGGACCTTGCTAGGGGTGGGGAACCTGAGGCCACAAGTCATATCTGCTACCATGTGTGACATAACACCAAAGAGGAAAGTCACCAATTTCCTTTTATTAAGGGGATTTGTTCTGTGAAGTTTGGATACAATCAAAGGGCCACACTTGAGGACCTAGAGGGCCACATGTAGCCTCAAGGCCGCAGGTTCCCCAGCCCTGATTGACCCTGACTAAATAAACCCTTGCCAGGCTCTGTAACTTTAAAATGCTATGAAATAAGCTTAAAATATTCTACAACAACTTACAAATATGTTGCAGATTTTAACATTTTTTTTTTGGTGAGGCAATTGGGGTTAAGTGACTTGCCCAGAGTCACACAGCTAGTGAGTGTTATGTGTCTGAGGCCAAATTTGAACTCAGGTCCTCCTGACTCCAGGGCTGGAGGACTGTGCCACCTAGCTGCCCCCATCTTAACATTTTAATGTTTTAGTTTTTATAGGAAATAATTTATCCTCCTCTTGGGTAATGAGTAATGACTGTGCCAACTAACCTCCACATTAAGGACTTCATATTTTTTTAGGTTTATTTAAAAATTTTATTGATGCCTCTTGCTTTTTCATCATATTTATTTCCAAATAAATATATTCCTTCCCCACCCAATAGACCATTCTTAACTCCAAATACTTTAAAGTAATCTAAATTTATTTGAACTTTTTCAATGGTAAAATTGACTAAACAAATATATTAAGGTATTTTGGATTTTCTTCCTCCTAAGAGGTAGGAAAGATGAGACATCAATATCTATTCTGAATGGCCTACAATCCAAGTCTTTTGACATGTCCTGGGCTCTTTTCACTGCTTCTAAAGGCAACAAAATATTAAAGACCATTAAGAAAGATTTCCATCCTATGATTACATCTTTTTGTAAAGTCTTAGTGCTTAAAGGGATACATTTCAGTTACCTGGTTAATTCACTGAATTGGAATATCCCACTGATTCCTCAACAGCCCTTCAAAAATGAGGAAACCAAGCTAGACCATGGCTTTTTTTTTTTTTTTACTGGTGTAGAGAATTCTGAATGAGGAGTCTCCTTTTTCCCTTTACTAATGCAGATCACTACCTCTTATTCAACTTATATAGTCTTAGAAAGCTGGCTGGGGCACTGAGATAAGGACTTGCCCACAAACTCAGGGTCAATATACATCAGAAGCAGGATTAGAACCCAGATCTTTCTTTCCCTGAAACCAGCTCTCTATCTACTATACCACATCTCTTTTCTGTGAAGATTTCTAGTCCTATTTTGTTATATAAAAATGAAAGGGGAATGATATACATTTGATTGTAACCTCAACTGGGTCTACCAACAAGGTTCCTTAGTGAGGCAATGTGGCAGAAAATAGAGAACCAAATTGCAAGTCTGAAAATCCTGGGTTCAAATTCTGCCTCAGGCACCTACTAGCTATGTGATCATGGGAAGTCATTTAACCTCTTACAGACCCAATTTCCTCATTTGTAAAATGGAGATAATACTACCTACCTCAGTAGGGTTGCTGCAAGGAAAATGCTTTATAAACCTTAAAGGACTATAAAAATGAGTTATTACATATGTTTACATATATATGTATATGTATAGACATACATACATACATATAAAACATCCCAAAATACTTTGTATATCTTTTTACCCCCTTATAACAAGTTGGAAAAAAGAGACATCTATATTTATTTTGAACGACCCAGAATCCAGGTCTTTTGACAAACACTGGGCTCTTTTCATTGCTTCTAAGGGCAACAAAATACTAGAGACAATTAAGAAGGATTTCCATCACATGATTACATTTTTTTATGAAGTTTTAGTGCTTAAAGAGATACACTTCAGTTACCTTGCTAATTTATTAAATTGGAATAGTTCATTGATTCCCCAACAGTCCTTCAAAGACGAGGAGTGACTCTATTTCCAAAGTCAGGCCATCGCTTCTCGACTAGATAAACATGACATTTCACTAGGTTCCCTTTCACTCACCTCCTTTACAGATGTTAGGATAAAAAGCATCAGGAAACACACTCCCAGCCTGATAAGCATCCTGGTGTTCTAATAACAGCTAGAGAAGCAGGGAAATGTCAGAATCAGAGAACAAAAGTCAAATGCCAGCCAGATACATGTGCAGTCAACTGCCAACTGTCTGAGAGTAATCAAGGACAGGGACAGTATAAATAAATTAAATTTATAGAAAATTCAAAAACCTCATTGGAGACAATGACCTTTTTATCCTAATGGGTGTTATCAGTTACTAAAAAGTGGTAAACTTCACTGATTCTTTTCTCTGTTTCATTTTCTCTGTCTGCCCTATAGGAAAGGCACTCATGAATAATATAGTGTCTAAAAGGCAGAAATCAGTAAGGAGAATAAGAAGCAGAAAAAAGTCATATGTGTTATAATTGATAAACAAGACTGCCAACCCTTAAAAAGAGAGAATTGATTGTAATGTAATAATGGGTAAAAACAATCTGTACCTTTGTGAGGCAAAAAACCTCTGCTCTAGAAAAATAAAAGGTAAAATTTAGGTCTGTTCATTTTATTTCTTGAACACGTAAGGTGAAATTAAAGTATAAATGCTATTGGGGATATAGTAGGTTTCAACTGCCAGATCATCCCATTTTCTAGGTTGACCTCTAACAAGTCACTACTGTTCTGATGGCATATAAGTATTTCAAATAATCAATTGCGAATATTTCTGAACCATCTTGGTCATAAATAAAGCTCTGAGTTCAAAACACCATCAGAATCCATCTACTCCAACCTATACCTGAATAAGAATTCTTTCTAAGAAGTCCCTGACAGGTGGTCATCCAGTTTGCAGATAGCTCTAATTGTTAGTAACTAATTTTAGTTACTTTTGTTAGTAACTAACAATTGTTAGTAACTTTTCCTTACACTATGGAGAAACTTGCTTTCTGAAGTTCGCAGCCATTGCTCCCAGTTCTGACCTGGCCCCTTCAACTAATCATATGGCATGGTGTCAAGGCTCTTGACTCTCCTACTTAAGTTACTCTCCTCTGGTATTCTCCAGTTTATTAATGTCCTTCTTAAAATGCCCAGAACTGACCATGATATTCTAAACAGGTTCTGGCCAATGCAGAGTATATTGGGAGTAAGATTGCCCTTATTCTATATGCTATGTCCCTGTTCAAGTAGCAAAGTTCTTTTGACGGCCATATTGCTCTATTGACTCATATTGATTTTGCAGTCCACTAACAGCCCCAGATCTTTTCAGACCAACTGCTTTTTAGTATGCCACTTTTGTCTTTATTTAAGATAATGATAAAAAAAAAATTTAACCAAGGACAAATCCTTGAGGCATTCCATTAGAGACCTGTCATTGGATTAATAATGACTCATCAATGACTTCTCTTTGCATATGGTTACTCAACCATTTCTGAATCCCTCTAATGTAATAATGCAATAAGCTCTCCAGCTTATTCATAAGGATAGTATGAAAATCTAAATGTTTTTGCTAAAAATCTATCTAAGTTATATATATAGAATTCTCCTGAGTCTACTAGTCTTGTTATCCTGTCAAAAAAGGAAATAAATTAATCTGGCAAGACCCATTTTTGAAGAAGTCATCCTTATGATGACTTTCTTTTATGATTGCTTTCTTTTCTAAGTATTCACCAGCTATCCCTTGAATAATACATTTTGGAATTTTGCCAGAAATTAAAATCAAATTTATTGGACTATAGTTTACAGATTCCATTCTCTTTCCTTTAAAAAAAAAAAAATTTGGGACAATTTTCAGTTCAATAATACCCTTCTTCAATTCTCTAACACCTTTCCCATTATTCATAATCTTCCAACGGTAACCCACAAATAACTCAACACCCATTACCTCTTTCAGCATCGAATGATATGGTTTTATCTGGTGACTTGAATTGATCAAGAATATAGTCAGAAGACAAAATCTTCTGACAAAAGGGACTCATATTCATATCTCTGAGTAAATACATCTTTACCCTAATAATGATGAAATTTTTCTCAAACTTATTTGTGAACAAATAATGGAGCAAGTTTCCCTTAAGTTAAAAAATTACCCACATTTTGACCAATTCAAGCATTAAAGTTTCCCTTTCCATACCCTTATGGAAAATGCCCAAGTTCTTTGAAGATGCTACTTCAGATGTTGCCTTACCTTACATTTCATTTTGGTTTTGTTAAAATACTACATCGTTTGAGTTATTTGTTAATATAGAGTGTACATTGGATATGTTACATTGAGGATAAATCATTCCCTGGGACATTAAACCAGAAATATTCACATTTGTTATAACTATACACTGTATAGTTAATGAGAAATAAAACCAAAGAAAAAGAGTTATACCTCTTTGTAGTTAATAGTGCCATCTTGTTGGCTGAAAAATTCCAGAGCTCTGTGTGCTAAAACAAATTTTTAAAAATCAGATAAGTTGGTCAATTACAGACAGTAGTTTGAGAAATGTAAAAAATTTTTGTATAAATAAACCCAATTCAGCTAAAATTAGCAGAAAGGCAGGATCCCAAGGTGGGGAGAAAACCTTTACACCAAATTTCTCTGATAAATGTCTCATTTCTAAGATATACAGGGAACTTAGTCAAATTTATAAGAATAATGACCATTCCTCCAATTGATAAATGATCCAAGTATATGAATAAGTAGTTTTCAATGGAAGAAATTCAAACTATCATAGTCATATGAAAAAATGTTCTTAATCAGTAACAGAGAAATGCAAATTAAAACAACTGAGGTACTACTTCCTACACAGAGATTAGTGAAGTTGACTCAGAAAATGAAAATGACAAAAGGCTAGAGGAGCTATAGGAAAACAAGCACATCAATACACTGTTCGTGGAGTTACGATCTCATCTAGCCGTTCTGAAAAACAATTTGGAACTATGTCGAAAAAGCTATTAAACTGTGCATAGTCTTTGACCCAACTATGTCTATACACCTAAAGAGATCAAAGAAACAGGAAAAGGACCCATATGCACAAAAATATTTTAGCAGATCTTTTTTTGTGGCAGCAAAGGACTGGGAACTGAGGGAGTGCCCATCAAGTGAGGAATGGCTGAACAAGTTATAGCATATGAACATGAAAGAATACTAATGTTATAGGAAATGATGAATGGGATGGTTTCAGAGAAACCTACAAAGACTTGTATGAACCAATGCAAAGTGAAGTAAGAAGAACCAGGAGAACAATTTATATATGAACAATATTGTAAAGACAACCTACTTTGAAAAGCCTTGGAACTCTGATCATCAAAATGGCAAAACATAATTCACAATGAAACATAAGGCATATCTAGAGAGAGGTGATAGAATAAGAGTACAGACTATGGCATTATATAAGTTTTTGGACATGGCTAACGTATGAAGTTGTTTTATTTGACTATATAAGGAAACCGAAACCTAGGCATAAAGGCCACACAACTAGAAAGTAGCAGGGCCAGGATTCAAATCCAGATATTTGTCCTCCAGATCCTATTCTCTGTATCGTTATACTATGTTTTCCTCCACAGTACTGTATAAAATTCAGTATATCCTTCAAAGTTAAAATCCTATCTCCTTTATGCGACCTTTCACTTCATTTAAAATATATACCACACAATCCAACACACAATTCTGTCTTGTGGATGCCTTGTCTTCCAAGAAGACCATAAGCTCTTTGATAGCCTGAGGGGGCCCCCAGCTATGAGTTCACCCAAGTGCCTGAGTGAACCCTGTTCATCATCCAGGTACTCATCAACCGCCCAGTGGTGCTGATGAAGAAAGAAATCCAGGACACTCTGTACCACAACTCGATAGCAGGTCACGCACATTGTTGCATGACTGAGGCCGCCGCTGGACTCTAAAAGGAAATGTAAAATTCTCTTCACTTGCTTCCAAAGAATGTGCAAACTGCCCTAGTAGAAGCTCTGGAGAAGCACACCTGTCTCCTGGCAGACTCTCCTGATACACAGAAATTCTACATGGACACCATGAATGCCTTTAATGGGCTTCTCCAGAACTCGACCTCAGTGAATCCCAAACCAGAAGAATTTCACTACTTGCTAGGGCAACCCAGGTTTAGGTGGGAGGCAGAGGGAAACAAGTTTATATGGGATACCATCCACTGAACCCATGAGAGTAGGGGACTGTATCTGACCTTTTAAATTATCATGCACTGTATCATCTGTTCTTGGAACATATTAAATGCTTAATAAACATTTTTTATTAAAAAAAAGTGATCAGAAATTAACACCATGTGGTCCTGATGTGGTCCTTCCTATGACCAAAGCAGAATTATAAATGTAAACTCAGGCCTGTAGACTTCCAGGCCAGTATTATTTTCTACATACTATCAAGTCTCCCTTATAGAGATAAGATATAAAAACTGGTAAGAAAAGTGGCCTGGGAGTCAGAAGATAAGGACCTGCATCCTGGCTATGTTGCTAACTAACCATAGACCCTGAATCATCCAGCTAACTTCTTTGGGCCCAAGTTTCTTCATCTAAAAATTGATGGGATTGAAGTAGAGTTTCTCTTAGCTCCAAATGTCTATGCTTCTATCTTTTAGGGTTCAGCTTCTAGGTCCATTTCATACTAACTTGCTTTTATGCTATATTTACATTGTTGTTGCATTTAAGCTCTTTGTATCGTTAGGAATTCGCATGACTATAAAACATTATTATCTTCAAATGAGGAAAGTGAGGAAAGGCCACAGAGTTGGAAAGCAGCAAAGCCAAGATTCAAGTCCGTATCTTCCGCCACCAAATCCTATCCTCTCTATCACTATGCTATACTTCTGTCCATTTCTTCTACCTTTCACTTGTGAAAACCATGACAGTAAATTAAAAATTAACTTGGAAATTCCTTGTCTGGTAAATATAACATCTAATGTTTACTTAACCATCTGGTTCACTTTTACCACAAATAAGAAAGCCCAGGGGCAGCTAGGTGGCACAGTGGATAGAGTACTGGCCCTGGAGCCAGCAGGACCTGAGTTCAAATCCAGCCTCAGACATATAACACTCACTAGCTGTGTGACTCTGGGCAAGTCACTTAACTCCAACTTCCTCACAAAAAAAAAAAATGCAACAAGACTGAGATGAATAGACCCACTATTCAGTTAGGCATGCACTTGTCTACAAGAACCAGTAACTAGTAAGTATGAAGGAGAGTTATAAAGGGTAACTTGTTTACACTCAAGTAGAACTTTTGGTCTTCTCTTAGACACTAATGACTGGGCATCATTCTAAATGGCTTTACCAATACAGCAGTTCTTTTGTGGTAGCAAAAACCTAGAAACTAAGGGGATATCCATCAATCAAAGAATGAAAGAATAAATAAATCATAGTATATAAATATAACAGAATATTATTATGCTGTAAGAAACAATAAAGGGAATGGTTTCAGAGAAACCTGGGAAGACTTGTATGAACTGATACATAATGAATTAAGTTGGACAATATGGATAACATGCTATAACAACATTGAAAAGAAAAATTACATTGAAAAAACATAAGAATTCTGATCAACACAACGATCCACCATAATTCCAGAGGCATGATGCAGAAGACTACCCATCTCCCAACAGAGGGTTAATAGACTAAATAAGGAGAATGAGACATACATTTGTGGACATGGCCAAAATGAGAATTTGTTTTGCTTGACTATGGATATTTGTTTTAAAAGTTTACTTTTTCCTTTCCCCGGTATGTGGTTGGAGATAGTGGGGAGAGCTATGAGAGAGAAAAAAAATGCTTGTTACTTTTTAAAATTTTAGCTAAAAGAGAAAAACTAATGACTCAATATCACAGATTCTGTCCTGAATTTGCTAGGTTTATTGACTTTCCATTAACATTTTAAAGCCCAGGTACTTACCTATTTCTATGTGGGTTGAGATACCACAGGATGTACTTCTTTGAGACAAATGAAACAGGATGATCAGCACAAGGGACCAGCTCCTGAAAGCAGACATGTATGTGAGCACTGTCTCCGTTCCTACTCCTGAGGGCTTAGTGTAGCTGCAGCACTGATTTTGAAACCCAAGCACAGATCCCACTCACTGACTTCCTCCAGCAGGTCAGTGACACAGAAGCTAAGCTGCATTTCGAAATAAAATCGTTTTCCAGTCATGCTACAAATAGGCCAGCTTCCTCACGACAGCAAATAAACTCCACTCAACAAAAAAAAAATAAAAACAAACCTGGAAATTTTGGGGGAGGAAGTGGGGGACATTTCCATTTTTTGGTCTGTTTGTTCCTTCACTTCCATTTTGACATGAATTCCTCATTGAGACAAACGCAAGGCTGCCCCTATTTTCTACTTGGTTATAATAAATAACTATGCTCTCTCCTCTACCTTTGTGTTTAATTGTAAGTTATATATTTGTTTGTTTGTTGTTGGTGTTTGCTATGTGGCCCAGATCTACAAGCCCTGATCCTCTCTTCCTCTCAATCTAATTCAATGAACATTTTTAAATATATAAGGCATATACAAAAATATGAACATATTTTAAATATGTAAGGCAGAAAGACACACGGTATAATATAGAGTAGATTAGCCTTGGAGTTGGGAAAACCTGACACATGGGGGCTGCATGACCCTGGTAAGTCAGTCAATCAATTATTCAATGATCAATTGTTAAGCACCTACTAGGCACTGTTCTAGATGCTAGAAATACAAGAAAGGCAACAAAAATAAATAAAACTGCTCTCAGGGAGCTCACAGTCTGATAGGGAGACAATATGCAAACAATTATGTACAAACAAGATACAGGGAAGGCAGTACCATCAAGGGGGCATTTAGAAAGGTGTCTTGTGGAAATTGGGATTTTAACTGGAACTTGAAGGAAGCCAAGGAAGGCAGGAGGTAGTGATGAGGATGAAGACAATTCCAGGAAGGGAGGAAACAGTCTATACCCAGTCTAGAGACAGAATGTTTCTTTCAAGGAATAGTAAGGGGACCAGTGTTACTGGACTGTAGAGTACATGGGGAGGAGTAAGGTGTAAGAAGGCTGTAAAGCTAGAAGGTTATGAAGTTATGAAGGGGCTTTGGATGCCAAATAGAGAATTTTATATTTGATTCTAGAGGCCAAATGGAGCCACTGGAGTTTACTGAACTGGAAAGGGAGGGGAGGGTGACATGGTCAGACTCAAACTTTAGAAGACCATTTTGACCGCTAAGTATAAGATAGATTGGACTGGGGAGACACTTGAAATAGGGAAACCAACCAGAAGACTCTTACAATACCCCAACTCCTACCACCTAGTTCCTTATTTGCATCTCCCTCAACCCCTCCCACCCCAACCAAACACCATCTAGTGCTTCTACTATGCCCTATGGAATACCTGTTCCATAGGCAACACATTTCTCTTCATCCTAAATCTTTTCCTTTCCCACTCCTTCTATTTACTAGGATTTGTGAAATCTGGCTCCCCTCAGATGACACAGCATCCCTGGCCACCCTTTCCAGTACTAGCTGCACTTTCACTCATTCTTCTCAGGTCATTGGTTGAGGCAGGGAAGTTGGAATACTCCTTATTCCCCGATGCCACTTTCAGGTTCTCCCTCTACCTCCATCACTTAGTAACCCCTCTTCCTTTGAGGTTCATGCCATTCATAACTACCATCCAATTAAAATCCTGGTAGCTGTTGTCTATAGATCTCCATAACATTCCCATTCTTTCCTCAGTGAATTCAATGCATGACTCACAATTTTTCTCCCCCCTCAACTCCTGCCCTCACTCTAGGGGCCTTCAACACATAGATTGACTCTCCCTCAAACACCCTAACAACTCAGTTCCTCAACCTATTCACTTTCCATGAGTTACCTGCCTTAGTCACAAACAAAGATGGTCACACCCTTGACCTTTCATCACCCACAAATGTAACCCCTCCTCATTCAAAAATTCTGAAATCCCCTTATCCAATCATAAACTATTGACTTTTCACCTTTCTCTCCTCCTTCCCTTACAAAACCCTACTCTTTATCCACACTGTGACCTCCTTCTTTAACTCTGCAATTCTTTCCCAGACCATCTCCTGCACTAGCCATTCTCTCCTCTCTTCCCCATCTTGACCCTTCCATGAGCCAATTCAACTCTACACCATCCCCCTTTCTTGAAATCTTACCCCCCTTATTATATGACCTATTATGTCCAACCAAGTCTCAGCCTTGGATCACTCTCATCATTTGCTGCCTTCATTCCTACATATGTGCTGCTAAATGAAAGTGGAGAAAATCATACAACCATTCTCAATGGGTCCACTACAGATTTACATGACATAATGTCATCTGGGCTCTCAGAGCTGTTAGGCAATCCTTCTATCCTTGTCTTATTAACTCATTATCCCATTCTCCACAGCAGCTCTTCCAAATATTTTCATCCCTCATCAAACCACTTATAGCATCCCCTCCCCCATCTTCTCAGCTAAGAATCTTGCCTCATATTTTACAGAAAACATGAAAGCCATTTGCTATGAACTCCCTCTTCTCCCCTCTTCCTTCTCTCCTATCCCTCAGGTACCCTCTGCCACTCTCTCCTCTTTCTCCTCTCTCATATGATGTAGCCTAACTCCTTAACACCTGCTCAAGTGATCCCATTCCATCCTGTATCCTCCAACATATTGCCCCCACTGTCATACATGTTCTATCACTTATTTTCAATCTCTCCCTACTAGCTCACTCTCTACTGCCTACAAAAATGATCTTGTCTCCCTCAGGCTGAAAAAAATCTTCACTTGATCCTTCTACTCATGCTAATTATGGTCCTATATCTGTTCTATCCTTTGTTGCTAAACTTGAAAAGGCTGTCTACATCTATGAAAAAAAATGTGAATAAAATGATGTAACAGTACCAGATTTCAAACCATATGACAAAGTGCTAATTATGAAAACAATCTGGTACTGGTTAAGAAATAGAATGGTGGATCAGTGGAACAGATTAGGTGCACAATACACAGTAGTAAATGACCACAGTAATTTAATGTTTGATAAACCCAAGGATCTAAGCTCTTGGCTCTAAATATTTTCTCTAGCTGTCTCCTATTCCTGGAATGTTCTCCTCTCCTCAGCTACTGATTTTCCTGGCTTCCTTTAAGTACTAGCTAAAATCCCATCTTACAGTAAGCCTTTCTTAACAATCTTCTTGGGGCAGCTAGGTGGCACAGTGTATAGAGCTGCAGCCTTGGAGTCAGGAGGTCCTGAGTTCAAAACTGGTCTCAGACACATAACACTTACTAGCTGTGTGACCCTGGGCAAGTCACTTAACCCCACTGCCTAATCTAAAAAAACAAAACAAAACCAATCTTCTTAGTTCTAGTGCCTTCTGCTAATTATCTCCTATTTACTCTGTATGTAACTAGTTTGTATATATTTGTTTGCATGTTGTCTCCCGCATTAGATTGTAAGCTCCTTGAGTATAGCGTCTTTGCCTCTTTTTGTATCCCCAGCACTTAGCATAGTGTCTGGCACACAGTAGGCTCTTAATAAGTATTATTGATTGAATAGTACAGAAGTGAGGTGATAAGGGTCTGCACTAGGGTGTTAGCAGTATCAGAGGGGAGAAGGGGGCATATACAAAAGATGTTAAGAAGGTAGAAATGAGAGCACACAGTAACAGGCTGCACATGGAGGGAAGCCTGACAGAGTAAGAAGTCAAGGATGGGGGCAAGTAGGTGGCACTGTGGATAGAGCTCCAGCCTTGGAGTCAGGAGACCCTGAGTTCAAATCCGACCTCAGACACTTTACACTTACTAGCCGTGTGACCCTAGGCAAGTCACTTAACCCTGACTGCCTCACCAAAAAAAAAAAGTCAAGGATGACACTTAGGTGAGAGCCTGGATGACTGGGAGATTGGTGTTGTCCTTGACAATAATTGGAAAATGAGAAAGAGGGGAAGGCTTAAGAGGAAAGATAATGAGTTCTGTTTGGGGCACAGTGAGTTTGAGATGTCTATGTAGTTTGAGATGTCTAATAGATAGTTGGAGATGTAAGTCTGGAGGTTAGAAGTTAGGACTGGATAAGTAGATCTGTTAATCATCATCATAGGATGATAATTGAATTCACAGAAGCAGATGAGATCATCAAAGAAACTAGTACAGAGGAGAAAGAGAAGAGAGGCCAAGACAGAGCCTTAGGGGATACCCACAGTTAGCAGGAGACTGAGAAGACGCTGCCAGACAGGGAAGAAGAGAACAAGAAGAAAGCATTGTCACAAAACCTTAGAGACGAGGAGGAATGGACGATCCAAGGTCACCAAGAGTCAAGAAGGATGAGGATTAAGAAAAGACCATTAAATCTGGCGATGAGGAGATCACTGTCGATGACAATGGCATAAAGCAAAAAGAATCATGACTTTTTTAAGGATAATCTCTGCTGGCAAAGTGATTATACTCTAGTAAGGGTTAAGAGACTTACATAGGTAACTATGATACAAGCTAGAATGTGAGTAAGTACATAAGGGAGGTCAGAGAAATGTAAGAAACTTAAGGAAGGGAAAGTCATCTCTAGTTGGGTGGGGGTCAGGAACAAAGTTTCATAGGATCTCTTATTTTAATTGACAGCCACTTTCCAAACTATCCTCAGTCCCCCAACCATAGTACTTTCCCATTAAAAAGTTACAAAGGATTAAACCCTCCAAAGTGATTGAGAATGATGGTACATATTACTTTGTATTTTTCTAGTTTATATGGGTTAACTGAAAGAAATGATATGTGCTTTAATTTTAATAACAGGAAGCCAATATTGAAGTCTTTGTGGTGATCACCAATCACTGCTTAAGCAGGTTCTCAGAATAAATAATTGTCAAGGCCAACTAGCACTTTCTATGGGACTACTTTTGGATACACAGGGTCTTTCTGTTTCTTGTTGTTCCTTTACATTCTATATGGACTCTATGATGGAGGATTATATGACAGCAAAATTCTGCCTTGTAACCAAATTTAAAAGCAGATGATTGAGTTTAGGGAATGCCAAGCTTGGGTGTGGCTATAGCTAGTATCTACTTAACTACTTAGCAAACTGAAACAAATATATAGTCCCTGATATACATATCTTCCTTATATTAAAATGCAATCTCCTCCTTCCTTCCAGGAATATTATATCTAGCCTTGTCCTTTACTTTGCTTCCCTCCTCACTATCATCATCTTGGTATTTCCTTCTTTCCTCCCTTCACTTCCTCCTCATCTCATTGCTTGCCTGGAACTCAACCTTACCTCATACTTGCTTTGTACTTCATCGTAAGGCTGGACCAAGGTGAAGGAAGGACTGAAAAGAAAAAGATGTTTAAACACCAGCAATCCATGTCTCTGTCTCCACTCTACTCCAGCTGCTGTCCTATCTCAGGCTGGGTAACCTCCCAAGAATGAGTCAAGATCTCCTTATACAGTACCGCAAGACAAACACATATGTACAAATCTTCTAACCTGTTCCTCACCACAGGGCCTCATTTCCTGATCCAGCTACTAAGAGAAAAAAAAAAATGGGTCAGCTAATCTTTGAATCTACTTTTCATATGACATGTGGCCAAATCTTATTTCAGTCTTTAGTGCATTCAGAAACCTAGCTTTATCACCTGTGTGTGACTCTTTCCTCATAATTTTACATTCTTTTTTTTTTTTTTTGGTTAGGCAATGGGGTTAAGTGACTTGCCCAGGGTCACACAGCTAGTAAGTGTCATGTATCTGAAGTTGGATTTGAACTCAGGTCCTCCTGAATCTGGGGCCAGTACTCTATCCACTGCACCACCTAGCTGCCCCTATAACTCTACATTCTAATACATTAATGAACCTATAATCTCATCAATGTAGGTATTCCCTCCAAATCTTTATAGATTTTTCAAAAAAAAATAACAAATTCTTTCCTCCATCAAGTATAGTGGAACCACTGCATTTGAATTCAATATCATAGTTCAAATAATACTTCTCTGATTAATCCAAGTCCCCCCAGCTCCTTTGATGTAAGATGTAAGACTCCTTTGGTCAATACCCTATTACACTCAATTATCTTGAAAATCAATTCCTCAGTGCCCTCAAAATTGTGTTGCTTCTAGAATACACTCCCTCTGTGTGAATTTGTAACCTTCTTCAGTACCATTTCTATTACCTCAAGAAGTACAACTTGAATTATGATACGGAGTCCAAATGCAGTGGTTCCACTTACACTTGATGGAGGAAAGAGTTTGTTATTAAAAAGAAAAAAACTTTATAGATCTTTTTTCAATTTTCATCTATTTGTTGTGCCCTTTCCAGTTTCTTTCTACACTTCCTTAGGATGATTTACTTTGCCTAGCTGGATCTCTCATCAAGCTTTCTTTATACATTTTCCCCACTCTTCTGTTTCTCCCTCTGATAATATTGCAACACTACTCATAAATCTTCTGCCATCCTTCTCCATAAAATTATATATATTCTATAGGGCTTGGCAAGGGGGAAAGTCAAGGAGAGAAGAAGAGAGAGAGGAGAGAAGTGAACTTTCTTCTCTTAACTTCAAAGTGGCCCTATGCTGGCTCTTAGGATTCTAGATTTAGAGTGAGCGAGTGGCTGAAAACTTCCAGGGACAAGAAGGTAGAGAAGATGCTGTAGCATTGCTTCTATACTGTTGTTCAAGAAAGAAAGGAAGCCAATGAGAAAGTAGAAAGTGAGGCATTGGAAAGGAGAGTTGATAGGCCTTTAATCCTTAGGGAAAAAAGACCAACTAAGGGGTCATTAGGACAGAGAAATGTCCTATTCTCACCTCTAATTCTCAATTAGACCTATCTTGCCTCCTAAGTGCCCCTACCCCCTTTCTGGCCCCAGCTCTTTGAAGTTACAACCAAAGATGACAATATTTATGGTTAAGAGCTAGTAGAGGCCCTGATGGGGTAATGAGCAACGTTCATGGCACCTCAAATTGGAATACTGAGCATATTTTCCCATAGAAACATTGCATCGGCTGTTGGTTAGGGGTTATGGTGACTATTTGTTGTTTAGTTGTTTCAGTAGTGTCTGACTTTCTGTGACCCTATTTGGAGTTTTCTTGGCAGAGATACTGGAGTGGTTTGCCATGTCTTCCTCTAGCTCATTTTACAAATGAGGAAACTGAGGCAAATAGGGTTAAATGCCTTGGGTCACACATATAGTATCTGAGACCAGATTTGAACTCAGAAAGATGAGTCTTCCTGATTCCAGGCCTGGCACTCTTTCCACTTCTCCATCTAGCTACCCTTCTGGTACTATTAATATTGTACTATGCTTCAGGTATATCACCAGTTAAATAGGCTTTGGCAGGATGGCCTTGGGAGGAGAAAGAAGTAGTTATTTAAATATTATTTAATGTGAGAGGATCCCCAAAGGCCTTGCTAGGTATTAGATTCTGATTAATCATACTACTACCTGATTCTATTACCTATAACTCCATTCTTGAAATTTGTATAGTATAGAAGACAGGGATAAGAAGGAAAAGAGTACCCTTGTCAAGCATTAGGTTGTAGTGGCTGGGGCAGAAGTTAGAGAAAATTCTTCACATGGCTACCAAACTGAGGAAAAAGAGAAAGGTAAACTATTTAGGAGTTGAATAAATGGCTCTGAGACCTTGTGTTTCTGTGTTTATTTAAGTCAGTTCTTGTTTAGCCCACCAATTGGCCTGGGATCAGCCTTAGGCACAAGAGGCACTTAGCATCAGCCAGAGCTCCCTGTAAGCTTGATCTCCAGGTCCATGCTGAGTTATTATAGTATACAACACCTTGATCATCTCCAAGAGGAACTTGGAAAGTTCTGGTCAGAATTGAAATTCAGGCCTACATTGGACAACTTCAGGACTAACTTAGCCTTCTTACAGGTTAAGTCAAGCATTTAAATGCCCTTCAGGCTCCCAATCCCAGGGTTTCCTCTTCGGCCCCGCCAGTTTCGACTGTAAAAGATTAGGTCAAGGGTAAAACACTAAAATCAGGACTTCCCCTAGAAGCAGGACCTATATGGAATCAAATGTGGGAAGTTGTAATCTTACTGATGCTCCCCCAGTCTAGGTCTTTGGGTCCCTGATAACCAAGTGAGGGCATAGCTCTTAGGTAAGGATTTCACTGTTCTAAGGGTTGCTATAGAGAAATGTGAGGGCATGCCTAACAGGAAAAACAATATAGCTTTGGATTCATTTGACCCCTCTTCCCCATTTCCCAATACCACCATAATACAGTACAGACTTACTCTAAGACTTTCCAGAAGTGGTGCACTTAATATCTGAACAGAGCAAAAAAAAAAAAAAAATCACCCCACGACAACCTTGTCCACAATTACTTCCCTCCAACATACTTCTTGATCTGACAATGCAAGCCTTCAAAAGGCCAGTTAAAAGGACCAAACAATATTGCCACCACAATGCTTTTCTTCATCCCCTGGCACATATGGGATTTAGGAGAGGCAGCTGCAAAAACAATAGTCAAGAACCAACTAAAGACAACAGCAACAACAAACTTGTAACAGATTGGCACAGAGATAAAATGACACAATGTGGAGAGACTACAGACAACAATAACAACAAACTTGTAAGGGATTGGCACAGAGATAAAATAACATACTCTGGAAATGCCAAACTAACCAGATCTTGCCATACCAAAGCCATACCAAAGTACACCTCACTATTTAGTAGAAATGTGATGAAAGAGAGAAGCAAGTAGATTCAATGACCTATCCAATAGACTAGGAACTTTAAACAAAGAAAAAAAAATCTTTCTCTAAAACATTTGTGTGTGTGCAAATAGAGGTATGCATTGTTTTGAAAATGTCTGATATGTAAAAATCTGAACTCTAAACATAAATGAATTAGGAGATGATTATCCCCTAGAAATGTTCCCTAAGTCATTTAAGAAATTGTTTTGCCAAAAACTGATTATCAGAGTGTAAATGAGCTATTCCTATAAAACAAATTTAGGTGAGATTTTTGTTTAAATGGCAATGGGTAATATGAGTGTATTTTGGTGGTCTACACTTTAAACAGATTTTGAAATAAATCATGAAATTATAGTTTACCTCATGGAAACTGCAGGGCATTGTGAGTTAAGCTAGAGTGATACAGTAGGGGGAAAAGGGATTAAGAAATCAGAGGACTTGGATTCAGATTGCAACTCTTTTATTTACTGCCTATATGATCTTGTGCCTCTCTGGATTTCAGTTTTCTCACCTGTAAAAACTGGTTTAGACTACATGATACGGTTCCTCTCATTTCTAAATCTTATGATCACAACTGGATGAGATAGCAAAGTAGATTTACTCCCTCTGCAGGCAATGAAAGAAAAATGCAAACTCACTAGTACAAAGATCCAATTCTCAACTTGATATTCATCAGATTTGAAAGGAGATGCAATTTACTTGTAATTAGCTATAAGCCACCCTCTTTTCACTGTTCCTCAGTTCATCCAAGAAAAGATAGAAACCTAAGATAAATCCAATTCACATGCCGCATATTAAACACATATTTATTGTTGCTTCTGCTAAATGTTAGAAACTAATGTCCTAAGCTTATGGTTTCAAATTAAATCTGAAATTTGATGCCACAAGAATAAAAAAAAAATTCCCATCCCAATTGCCTGCAAGTGAGAAACTACTGTTAGAAAAGCCAGAGGCTTAAAATTTTGGAAATCCAAAAAGAGACTTAATAATTTTGATAAATACAATGTTGTAGGAAAGAGAAAATATTTTCAAGTTATTAATCTCGAATCTAATGGTTGTCATTTTGTTTAATCTGAACCCACAGATTCAGAATGTATTGCTTTATTCTTCTTATTACTATTACTAATATTATCCAAATCAGGAGTTTGAAGAAGGGTTCTTGTTTAAATTACAATGCTTCCAAGGGCAAAGAATAATGAAACAGGCACACCCAAACTAATGAGGGTGAGTTCATTTTGACAAATTGCTTAATTCACAAGCTATCAACTCAATTGCATTCTCATTATTGTCAGGACTGTACAACCTGTATTTCCAAATTTAATGCTTCAGTTATTCCCATTTAAAACCTTTTTGTTCTTTGAGTCTTCTTATCCTACTAAGTCAGTCTGTCACCAAAATCACTGACCTCTTTCCTGGATCGCAAGCACCTTAAGAACAAGGATGGTTTCATTTTTGTCTTTGTATGCCCAGAGCCCAGCACAGTGCTTTGGACAAGCTAATGGTTTGTAGCATTTAATCGAATCTTTATGGCTTGTGTTAACAATAGAATTCCCAGTGTGATGCCCCACCATCTGGTCCTTAGTGCCTTTAGCACTAAGTGCTGCACAGAGTGGATATTGGACAAATGTGAGCTGACTGACATTGACCTTATACCACCTACAAGCACATTTCAAGGACATGTCCCCAAATATCCATCAAAAGGTGGTACCATCCCTGAAATCCCAGGAGACCCTGCCTAGTTCTGGCCAGCTCTTTGCACAGGTGTGTGATTAACATAATGTTCCTGTAAGAAGCAGCCAAGGCCTGGGGCTCTGATGATTGACAGTGCATGTCAATTTAATATAATTTGTTAAGGACTGAATAGGTCTATGTGAAGTGGATTGTGCCAGGAGTCATGGATATAAAGATGATACAAGTTTATTATTTATTAAATGCCTATTATGAGTATGGCACAGTGAAGATAGAAGACAGATGCAAAGTACCCATTGCCTTCAAGGAACTGTTATTCTATCAGGGGAAATGTGCACACATTTAAGATAATATAAAATGGATACCAAGTAAATACAAGGTAATGGGAGAGAGTGGATCAGAGGCAGGGGAATCTGGACAGGCCCCATCTAGGAAGTGGCTGCCTTCAAGGAGCTTACAGGCTAGAGAGAAGATAAGACAAATAGACAAAAAGCTACTAGAAGTCTGATGCTATAAGTGTTTATAGAAGAAAGATAAGACAATGGGGGTCGCTTCTGGGGGAGGAGAAGTGAGGATCGGAGAAAGCTACATAGAAGAAGTGACAAGAGCTGGGGAAAAGTTTGTTTAATAAGCTGAGGTTTAAATGGTGTCCTGCTAGACAAGGAAGAAAGCCTACACCAATGCACAAAAGGGGAGAAAGCTAGGCAACATCAGGAAATAACCAGTGATCCAGTTCTGTGAGACCAGAGATTACAGAAATAGGATTAGTGAGAAATAAGTTTGGAAAGGTAAATGGAATCAGATTTCACGAGCCATGAATGCTAAAATAAGGTATTTGTATTCAATCCTGTAAATAAAGTAACAAAGGCATGTGACAGTGATAAGAATGAAAAGCAGAATCCTGGGGTTTTTTAAACGACCAAAAAACACTCTATATCATCACTACTGCCACCAGAAAGACCAACTAGCCCCCCTAAAAAAAGCAGAAATTTTCTCCCTTGCAGAAATCTCATTATTCCCTCTCTGAGAGGTTTCCTGGTTAAATACTCCTTGATAAGCGATAAAGATGGGAATAACTTTATCATAGAAAGATAGGCAAAGGGATCAGTGACCAAATCTCCTCCGAAGTGGGGATAAGTTCTCTTATTTGCAGAGAGATGATGAGATGGAGAAAAGGATGCTAAGGCTATACGTGGGGGCAAGAAGTAATGGGCTTTGCCAGAGACCAGGTTCCCTCCGCAGTGCTTACAGGTTTAACCCCTGGCTGAGGACTAATGCAAATCCTGGACCGGGCACCGGAATGCCTAAGGCATGAGGGGCTCTCGACGAATGTCAGAGGAAAGGACACCGAATCTTAGCCCTGGAAGGGGCCTCAGCAGCGACCTAGTCCAACCCCAGACTCCACCATGACATATCCGAGGAAAGCGAACCTCTTCTCAGGTTGGCGGGTACAATTCCGGCCTAGAGTTTAACTCATCGCCTTCCAAGCTCGTTTTTCCGCACCAGTAACGCAAAAGCGCGCTCGGCTTTGCAGAGCGCGCAAGGTGAACGGCACATGGAGCCAGGTGCAGAGTCGGGGAGGGAGGGAAGGACGGAGGGGGGAAGGGGGCGTGGGGAGAGTGCGTACTGGGGTCGCGCTGCGTGGCCCCGAGCGCTCGCTGCTCCGCCCGCCTCCGCTCGCGCGTCCTTGCTCTGCCACTTCTTTGCACCTTTCCAGTCCAGGTCTCCCCCAAACCCGGGGCTCTCACTCGCCTGTTTGCTGCTTCTGCCGCCGCCGCCGCCGCCACTGCTGCCGCCTGGACCATGACCAGCTGCTTGCAGCTGCAGAACTGCCGGGCCCTGCGCTTGGCCTGGCCGCCTCCGGGCGCCAATCCCCGCCCCCGCTGCCCTCTCTCTCTCCCGCCTTTGCCTGAGGCGGGGCCCGGTCCCCACCCGCTCCGAGGCTACAGCGGGGGTCCGGCCGTGCTCCCAGGGGCCCTGCTGCGCACCGAATCCTTTGTGGGGGGCCGCTGGCTGCCCGCCTCCGCAGGCACCTTCCCAGTGCAGGATCCGGCTAGCGGTGCCCAGCTAGGGCGAGTGGCCGACTGCGGGGCGGCCGAGGCCCGGGGGGCCGTGAGAGCCGCCCACCAGGCTTTCTGCAGCTGGAGGGGGGTCTCCGCCAAGGTGAGAGCGCCCTGGGGAGGAGGAGAAAGTGGGTCCTGACAGAGTAAGCGACTCTTCTCCCCCAGAAAAGGGGACTTGGCCAAGGTCAATCCTACCCCCCATCAGTGAGGCTTGGCACTAGAAACTGGGGCATCCAGGGCTAGAGGCAAAAGAGGGAAAGATAATCAGTGATTGGGCGCAGGTGACCTCCGAACTGAGCGTAATCTCCCTCTCCTCCCAGAAGAATAGAGAGAGAATCAGTCTCCCGGGAAGCTCTAGCACTCTTGAAGGAAGAGGATTCTTTCTTAAAGATGTTCGTTTACGTGACTTTTGCGGCTGCTGTCATTATTACCACATTCTGGTATCGATTTATTAATTTTGCCCGGAGTGTGTATCTTGTCCCTTTGTTGTGGTGAAAGAGCAAATGATTGGGTTCGAGCCCAGGTTTGCTGCTATACCAAATGTGTGATTGTGGGCAAGTCGTGTTTCTAAGAAGCTGAGTTTCTGTTAAGGAAAAACGGAGATAAGAGAATCAAAGCCATCGGGAAACTGACCTAAGAGAATCTTTCCTTTGGCCTAGGAGTTTCTTTATAACAATATTTAATTGTCAATGAACTCTAAAACCTTGACTTGAGGTTAAGAGCTTCCTCCTTTTTTGATCATTGAACCAGACTAGACATGGGTTCAGAGGTCATCTGCATCCAGTCACTGATTACCTTTCCCTGTTTTGTCAATAACCCTAAATGCTGTAGTTCTAGTACCAACTCCCCCTTTTCTTTCTCCATTCTACATATATCGTTTTCATGAGATTTATTCACAAGGGAGAAAGAAAATAAAATCAGAATGTACATGTAGGGGCAAGGAATTCAGAAA
Source organism: Vombatus ursinus (assembly GCF_900497805.2). NCBI lineage: Eukaryota > Metazoa > Chordata > Mammalia > Diprotodontia > Vombatidae > Vombatus > Vombatus ursinus. Next base: position 182,857 of record NW_020940355.1, on the reverse strand, counting down.
TTCAAGCAAAACAGTGCAGACTAAGTGGGACTTTTGCACACTAATATAGCCTTCATATTGAGGATTATATTCATTTCAAAAAGAGAATGACATTTTTCCCTTCACATTCACACTGATTTGGTATCGACCTAGCCTGTCTTTCTGGACAGAACTCATTCGTCCCTGCTTCAATCCCAGGCTCAGCCAATTAAGAAGCCTCACAGTAAATAATGGATTTTTCATAGTCTAAGCAGCCATTTATAGGTAATCACCAAGTCAGTAACTGCCCCACTTCCTTAACGAGGGGAAGAAGAAAAAAGGATGTCTCTTATAAGGTAATATTACAGATTTTCCCATTATCTAGAAAAAGGATAATTCAACCTGATGCTTACCTTACCCCAAAAGTTCATAAAAGACACTACTTTTAAACATTTTTTTCTTTATATGCAAAATAGAGATGATAATCATTGTACTTCTTTATCTTACAAGGTTATTGTGAGGGAAATATTTTTAAGTGATTACTTTGTGCCAACACTATGCTAGGCGCTGGGTTTACAAAGACTAACGTTAGCCCGCATCTGCAAGAAGCTTACATTCTACTGGGGGTGTGGTGGGGAGAGTGGATTTATAAAATATTAAAAGATAAGTAATAATAAGAGAAATTGAAGAGGGAGAGAGCACTAAAAATTCAGGGAATCAGGAAAAGCTTTTTCGACAGAAGGATCATCTAGACAGAGGTGAGGCAGTGGTGCATTCCAGGCCCAGACAGTGTTCACAAGCCCAGAGACAAGAAATGAGATACTATGTGTGACGAATATCTAGTCAACCCATTTGGTTGGAATGTATATAGCACGAAGGGGAATAATATGTAATAGGCCTGAAAAGGTAGTAAGCAGTCAAATTGTAGACTTAATTGGTGTTGAACTCAATAGAAACAGATCTATAGGCCTATAGGCCATATACTGACTTTGTTGTTTGGTCATTTTCAGTCGTTTGATTCTTTGTGACCCTTTTTGGGGGTTTTCTTGGCAAAGATACTGGAGGGATTTGCCATTTCCTTCTCTGGTTCATTTTACAGATGAGGAAACTGAGGTGAACAGGGTTAAGTGACTTGCTCAGGGTCACACAGTTAGGAAGTATCTGAACATACTTCTTCCTGACTTAAGGCCCAGAGCTCTATACACTGCACAACTTAGCACAAATTAACCTTATCTGTGTCTTATTTTATTTATTTTTGTAAGCAGTTTCCAGTTACATTTTGTTTGTTTTTTGTTTTAGGCAATTGGGGTTAAGTGACTTGCCCAGGGTCGCACAGCTAGTAAGTGTCAGGTGTTTGGTCTGAGGCCAGACCTCAGGTCCTCCTGACTTTAGGGCCCATGCTCTATCCACTGTGCCACCTAGCTGCCCCCCAGTTACATTTTAATCTGGTTCTGGGTGCACTGGGGAGTTTTGCAGGCAGGAACCTGGTAGGCTGGTGTTTGACATCTGTATTGTAGAGGACTTCAAATGCCAGTCTGAAGATTTTGTAGTTTATCATAGAGACAAGAAGGAACCATCAAAGATTTTTGAGTAAAAGAGTGATGTGATCAATCTGTGTTTTTTTGCATATCAATTTGGCATCTTTGTGAAGGATGGATTAGAGAAGGCTGATATCCTGGAGATCATTTGTTGTTTGTCCTTCGTTTCAAAGAAGCCCAATGATATTTTGCAGGAGACCAAGCAAGAGTGACTATGTAAGTGGAAGTAAGGGAACATATGAAAGGATGATGTGGTACAAGAATTATTAATCTAGAGTCCAAAAAATTGGTTTTTTAATATTTTGGTAACTATATTTCAATATTATTGATTTCTTTTGTGATCCTTTATTTTATGCATTTGAAAACATTATTCTGAAAAGGGATCTATGGACTTTACCAGATTGCCAAAGGGGCCCATCATCCAAAAAAGGCAGAGTCCCAGTTGTAGAGGTGGCATTGAAAATGATGGGGTAAAGGAAAGGGATGTATCAGTGATAACACCAAGATTCTCCAACTTGGTGGTTCAAAGAATGGTATTATCTTTCAGAGAAACAGGAAAATTTGGAGGAGGCATAGGTTTAGGGGAAAATATCATGAGTTCCTTTTTTGGACATACTGAATTTTTAAGATGCCTGTGGGACAGATGGAGATATCTAACAGGCAGTTGGTAACTCATGACTGGAGTTCAGTAGAAAGATTAGTGCTGGATATATAGATTCAGGATTCATTTACATAGATTGAATTGGATCCATGGGACTTGATGAGATTACTGAGTAAAAGTCTGTAGAGAGAGAAGGGACAAAATTCCTACACTTAATGGATGAGAGAAGAGCAATGATCCATAAATAACAACAAAAAAGGGAAGGAACAGAACCAAAAGGAGAAAGTGTCATGGAAACCAAAGGAGAGAATATGCAGGAAAAGAGGGTAGTTGACATTGTTAGAGGTCAAGTAGAATGGGGACTGAGAAAAACCTCTGAAATTAATAGTTAAGAGATTATTGGTAACTTTGAGAACAGCTTTTGTGGAGTGCTGGGATTAGAAGCCAGATTCTCTTAGAATTTAAGAAGTGAATGAGAAGAGAGCAAACAAAGGCAGTAATGTAGACTCTCCTCCTAAAAGAGGAGACGGGGAGATAAGTAGCTTGAGTGTGTGGAAAAGTCAAATGAAGGATTTTGGTTGCTTGTTTTGTTTTTAGAGAAGGGAGTGAACCGGACATACTTGTGGGCAGCAGGAAAGGAGCTAGTAGATAAGGAGAAATGGAAAATGGAAGGTTTTAAGAAAGGGAACAATCAAAGGGGGAAAGTTTTCAGAGAGAATGGGAAGGAATGAGTGAAGAGTACAAGTACAGGGATGGGCTTTGGTAAGAAGAAAGAACTACATCTTTATCAGACAGTTGAGCAAAGGAGATGAGAGAGTAAAGTAGAGAAAAAGAAGGAATTTGCAATGGATTCTAGGAGGCAAGATTCTCTGCTGAGAGGAAGGTGAGAGGATGTGGTATAGGAGGTTTGAGGAGAGTTGAGAAGGTTTTAGAATAGTCACTATGAGGAGTAGAGTTGATTGTCAAGAATGGAATAAAAGGACTGCCGTGCAATAGTGAGAGTCCATTTAATATGAGATAACATCCATTTATGGTGAACCCAGTCAGCATGGCTATGTGATTTTCACCAGAATCACAAGAGTAGGAGTGAAGAAGATGGTGGGTAAGGGCAACCCCAAAAGGCGTGATTGGCAAAAGAACAAGGGGAGAATCTCAGGGGGAGTATTTAACAAGACATGATTGACAGAAAGACAAAGATTGAATCTGTGGGACTTAAATCTCAAGAAGAGATTTAACTGTACACCAGTAGGTGTACAGTTGAATTAGTCAAAACTGAAGGGAGGAAAATAAAGCCAGAGCAGGGGTGATAGCCTGGGGTTGCTGTTTGTCCTTCACTCTCAAAGAGGACCATGACATGCAAGTGAATTGGATTTAAGTGAGGGAGGGTTGTACACAGTCACCAGCTTCACTTTCTCCTCCAGAGCTATCTGTGTCCAGTGGTGAGATAGAGATCAGGACAACTAGAGATGGGCCCTGTATATCCTGGGAAATGGGGAAGGAAGGAGGGAACAAGAATTTATTAAACACCTTCTATATGCCAGGCACTTTACTAACTGCCTTACAGAAATCTCATTTGATCCTTACAACTACCTTTTGAGGTAGGTGACTGGACATCATTTTAAGGATGAAGCATACGTTTAGGAGGAGTAATACTGAGGAGGAAATGGAAGAATAGCAGATGGTATACAGAGTGGAGAATATGAATTGCATTTTATGGAAGTAGAACCCTTATAGGTGATGGTGAGATACCATCCTTCTGTGTGGCTGAGGTAGAATGACAGTGTAGGTCGTAAAAATTGAGGAATGTGATGAATTGGGAAAATGAGTTAGGAGAGTGGGGGTGGAGATAAAACAAAGAGGCATCACATGCATATTAAATTCTCTGGGAATGAGGGCAGAGATTGGGGTGGGGAGGAAAACTATAAACCAGGTACTAAACTCCTTGAGAAAGGAAGAAGAAGGACATAAGGAACAGCAGATGATTATGACCAATATCTGTTTAGGGTTATGTAGATGGATGGAGTAAATGTCAAAGAAGAGGTTGCTGAGTGATGGTGACAGAGGGACAGTCCAGAAGCTCAAGTGAGGTGCAAGAAGCACATCTTTTCTTCCCATCATAGGATTTGAGAGAAGAAACATCTAGTATTAGAGAGATTTTTAAGAGATGAAGTATCTTTTGGAGAAAACCAGGTTTTCATTAGCTCAAGAAGGTAGAAAATAAAGTGGAAGGAGTGGAAAGTAAAGAGGTTGAAAGAAAGGGAGTTTGTTAAAAAATAACAGCAACCACAGTAACAGAACAATGGCAGAGGTTCCAGAGGTTGAAATGGAGTGGGAGGGTATGGACTATGTTGGGAGTTGGGCTGAGGTAGATAGGGATGAAAGTGATTGGGATAGGAAATGGACCCAAGATTTCCCTGGTATAGGACACATGAATGAGAAAACTCTCTCTAGGGGCAGTTAGGTGGCACAGTGGATAGAGCACTGGTCCAGGAGTCATGAGGACCTGAGTTCAGATTTGGCCTTAGACACTTAATAGCTGTGTGACCCTGGGCAAGTCACTTAACCCTAAATGCCATAAAAAAGAAAAGAAAATTTTAGTTGCAACTTGGAGAGCTGCCTGGGCCATCCAACCAGTCTGTGTTAGAAGCACTACTTGGACTTAGGTCTTTGTTGTTTCAAGGTTGGAAAAGAAAAGAGAGAGATTTTCACTTCAGAAGATGTTGACTGAATCACAGGGATGAAGGGAGCAGAAGCTCCTATAGTGGGAGTTTGCCCTCTATAGCGTAGGAGAATGAACAGTTGATTGTGGATGCTACCCTCCTCTTCCAGGTTCCTGTGATGTTTGAATATAGGGTCATTATGGGCCTTCCACTGCCTTTGATTACCAAAAGACCAGGATTTTTTATAGTCCTGAGATTCCCCTTCTGCCCTTCTACAGGGGAATAATGTGATGCTGGGGTCTCTTGGGGCTAGGCTGAACTTGAGCTTAGCACTCTACCCAGAAGCTCATCCCAAGTTTGGTGGGTAGGGCTGAAGAAGAACTAGAGAAGATACTCAGCTCTCAAATTCTAAGACTCAACACTGTGTCACCTGGCACCTTTTGTTATTGTTAACAAACCTACTACTACTGGATCGTCCATTTCATTCATCTCCTTGCTTGCTGGGAAAAGCACATTTAAGGCAACCAAATAAATTACTTTCTACCCATTTTTTTGGAGTCTTGTGAAGGATCAGTTACTAGAGCCATGTCTTTATGGGGGAAAACTAGAAAATGTTCATCCCCATGTGACCATGATCCTAAGATGGTCTTTGCTCTTAGAAGCAGTTTTCAGGGATGCAGGTATACTGGAAGCTTTTATAGACTTGTTCCAACCCGTAGAGGTGATGTGGAGGGCCCAGGGTTGTCTCAACTGCTACTGTGAGGCTTATGATATTGATCCTTCTCATTCGCATTTATTCACTTCAAATTGACCCACCCCTCTACCCACACATCCCCCATCAATGTAATTAAGATAACAGCAGATCTTATTAGATGGAGCCTTACTGTTACGACATTCTTTTCATCTTTATTCCTGAAACAAAGAGTTCTTAAATCTTGAAACAGCTAATGTTTATGATATCATCAGTTTCATACCTAGAGACCTAATGCAGGCAAATCCCCGTGTTTGCTCCACCGGATGGCCCCAGATCCCGTCTGAGCGTTGGACTCATCAGGAGAACTGAGTTTCAGTCCCAGCTCCCTAACTTGCTGTGTGACATTGGACAAGCCACTTAATCTCTGAGCTCCTGTTTCCTCTTCTGTAAAATGGAGATGATAATACTTGTACTATCCAGGGTTGTCATGAGGATCAGATGAAATAACATTTATAAAGAACCTTGTGATTGTAAAGTGCTGAGGAAGTATCAATCACTATCATTAGTATTGGAGGCTAAGGACTCCAAATCCAGCAATTTCCATCCTCAGTGAGGGGGGCCAGCTTTTGTTTGAAGGAAGAATAGTGGTCATGCTGTGAATCCATTGCTTTTTCCTAGAATGCCTCCCTGATCTTCTATGTACTTATCCAAATCTTTTCTATTCTTCAGGGTTCAGCTCAAGTCTTAGCTTTTTTTTTTTTTTGGTGAGGCAGTTGGGGTTAAGTGACTTGCCTAAGGTCACACAGCTAGTAAGTATCAAGTGTCTGAGGTCGGATTTGAACTCAGGTCGTTCTGACTCCAGGGCCAGTGTTCTATCCACTGGGCCACCTAGCTGCCCCTTAACTTCTTCTCCATGAAACCTTCGTAAATCACTCTAGCCCTTGATGATTTTGCCCTTCTCTGAACCCAGTATAGCTTGGTTGTTATATTTATTATTTTTTTCCATAACTTGGTTGCAAATTTCTTGAGGATAAGGGACCATTTCTTGTACTTCTGTTATCCCCCACAGCACTCTCACAACCTTGCGTAGAGTTCAAGAATCACTTATTCTTTCTGCTCCCTCCTCCTTCATCCATAAAGTTTGACTGGCACCAGTGTATTTCATCTTGGAAGCAGAATTTACTTTTTTAATCCTTGTGTTTTCCCCAGCAAATTTCTCTTCGTTCTAGTGTGTCATAATACATAAAGTAACCATACTCTTTTCTCTCCAACAGTATCATTTTCTGTGTGTTAGTGATCTTTCCCATCCTCAGATGTTTACCACAGACTTGATTTTTCTTTTTTCCTGTCGACAGGCTCTGTTTTGATTTTTCTTTCACCTGACCCAAAATAACCTGTTGCTGTCATCATATATATGTATTTACATGTATGCACTCATAGCCTCCTTACTGTGTTGTGAGTAAACAAGATATAATTAGTGTTTTATTGTTGTTATTAAACATCTATGATGCCTTTTCTCCTAGAAGCCCCAAGCATTTTAAAGTTTACAGGCATTAGTCTAAAGAACACCCTTGTGCAGTAATAGGAAAAAAAAAAAACAACTTGTCAGGTCACTCAGAAGAGTGGGGAGGAATAATCCAGTGAAAAAGAGTGAATACAGGTTCAGATAATGTGTTCATGCGTAGAGTAGGAAAAGTACTATATTGTCTTAATTTTCTGCTTGGGGAATATAGGAGCATGATAATTTGTTCTTATAGTTTGGCAGGCATGTGGGTACGTGTTCTGTTAGTCAAGCATCCTTACCCACACCTAATGTGCTTTGAATATACCTACCTGACAGGAAACATTCTTCCTTAGCTGGCATTTAAGGCTCTTCACAAGCACCTTACTCCTCTCCATCCCTTCCTCTCAGTACTACCTTGCCTCTGAGTATTCATATGTATCATTTCCCATGCCTTGAACACTCGTTCCCTCTGTTTTGAGCTGTTCGAAAGAGTGGACTGACTCAGAAGTTGAGGGACAGGGGAGAAGGTCCTCTCCTTGGTGACCTTCAGGCAGAAGCTGGCTGACCATTTGTTGGGAATATAATGAGGATTCCTTTTGTGTATGGCTTGGACTAGGTGGTTACTTAGGTCCCTTCCAGTTCTCAGATTCTGTGATTCTTTATCCCTATTGAAATACTTTTCTTCCTTTAAAACTTAGCCCAGCTTCCACCTTTTCCATGAAGGCTTCCCTGAGTCTTTCCACTTTTCTGATTTTCCCTCCCTAACCCCCAGCATGAACATGTTTTCTCTATTCTCAAAATTTCCTGGAACGCTTTGTCCAGATCTTTCCTTTGCCCCTATCAGATTCTAACTTGTATCGTATTTATTTGTGCATATTCTCCCAGTAGATTCTAGCTCCTTGAGGGAAGGAATTATGCCAAGTCAAGTCAACAAGCATTTATTAAGCATCTATTTAACGGAAACTGTGGTTAAGTGCTGAGGATAAAAAGAAGGGCATAACTCAGTCCTTGTTCTCAGTGAGCTCTCAGTCTAATGGAGGAGATATTACACATACAGTTAGGCACCAGCATTAAGGGAGATTGGGTAAGGCTTCACCCAGAGGGTGAGATTGTAGCTGAGACTTGAAGGAGGCCAGGAGAGGAAGGAGAGAATTCCAGTCATGGAGGACAATAGTGAAAATGCCTAGAATCAGGAGATAAACTATCCTGTTGGAGGATCAGCAAGGAAACTTGTGTCATTGGATTGCAGAGTATGTAGACAGGAGTAGTATATAAGAAGACTGGAAAAGTAGGTGGAAGTCAGATTATGAGGGGTTTTTAAAAGTCAGAGAATTTTATGTCATTTTCATTTTTGTATTCTATTTCTTTAAGTGTTCTTCCTCTGTATCTTGTGCTGATTAATCTCTTATCTTATGTTTCCTTAACCTTGGCCTTTCTTAAGCCTACATCTTTGGTTCCCTTCCTTACCTGGACCCTCCCCGTGGTGATTTCTTCCATTCATGAAGTTGCAACCATTTCTTTGACATGGATGATTCTCAAATTATCATCACTAGCTGTGACATTTCTCTGAAACTAGAGTTATGTTGCCGGCAGGACATTACCACCTGTATGTTGCGTTAGCACTTCAAGTTCAACATGAATGAAACTGAACTCATATTTCTTCCCACCCTCCCTCCAGAACCTGTTTCTCTTGATTTCCCTATCTCTGAGAGAATGGTGATATCATTGACATTGTCACCCGAGCTTATAGCTTTGGAGTCATATTTGACTCGTCCCTTTCCCTCATCCTACATTTCTAATCAGTTGTCAAGTCCTGTCAATTTTATCTCCAAAGTATCCCTGGTATGCGTCCTCTCCTTACCATTCCTACTGTCACCACCCTAGTCTGGGCCCTATTACCTCTCCCCTGTTTTATTATGGTAAGTTTCTGACTGGTCGTTCTGCTTCCACTCTCTCCTCCCTCCACTTATCTTACACACCATTGCTAGCTAGTTTTCCTAATACAAAGACTTGATTTAGTTACTCTAGTGTTAATTTTTGATGAGCAATCAGAAGAAATCATTGGCGACAAAATAAATGGGCTTGGTTATACCAATATGACAATGGCAGGAAGTTGGAGGTGTTTGGCTTAGGACAGCTTGCACTGTTTATGGCCCGAGGGCTGCTTGTGGCTGGCTAAAGGATTTCGGGCAGCCCTTGAAAAAATGTAGGGTTGCCACTGTGCACGCTCCTGTTTGTCACATGACTTGTGGCAACCAACTATCATCAGTCTGTCTCTAGTCTAATCTATCTGCGTCCAAAAGAAGTTTAAAAAGAAGAGTTGTGCAGGTTTGACTTAGGAGGAAAATTATCTACTTACTCCCTCTTGGATGGCCGCTACCCTGTAACCCTGTTGCTCCCCTCTAGTCTTTCTCTCTAGAATTAGCCCCCTTTCTTGGGGGAGGGTTTTCTTTAAACTTTTTGTGGGAAGGAGGCCTTCTGAAGCCTTGCAAATACTTTTTCAGGGGAATGATTCTCAGTCCTTATTTAAAAGTCTCTTTCACCCAACTCCATTGTTTAGCTTCCCACTACCTATCTTTTCCACTTTACTTTCTCTGGTATTATCTGCTTTGGGAAAGGAGGAGCTGATCCTCTACTCTCAGCCGTAGGTTTCTCCAACCTTGATAAATTGTGGTAAGCCCCTTACTTAATGATAAAGCGATTTTGCATATAAAAAGGCAGTATCTCCAGGATTAAATGAAAGTGATTAGTGTAAAAAAATGATAATATATCAGATAAAGTTCTATAATCTATAAGGAACTGACACATATAAGACTAATAATATACATTCCCCACTGGAGGAAGAGGATATGAACAATTCACAAAGGAGGAAATATAAACCTTTAGTAACCACATGAAAGATATTCAAATTTCTCAACCATCAGGGAAATGCAAACCAAGGCAACCCTTAGATGCCACCTAAAACGCAGTAAGATAGCACAAATAACAAGCGAAAATAGTAAAGATTCATTGCTGGTGGAACTGCACATGGTTACAGACTTTTTTAGAAGAGAACAATATGGCACTGGATATATAGTAACAAAACTGTTCAACCTAGTGATTCCATTGCTAGGAATTTTTCCCCATATCCTCATAAAAGAGACTCATCTGCATAAATATATCATCAATAGCTTTCTTTGTCATAGCAAAAAGAAGCATTTATATGTTCAACAGTTTTGAGAATAGCTTAATAAATTATGATGTCTTCATGTAATAGAATATTGTGCTTTTTTTTTTTTGGTTAGGCAGTGGGGTTAAGTGACTTGCCCAGGGTGGCACAGCTAGTAAGTGTTCTGTGTCTGAGGCCGGATTTGAACTCAGGTTCTCCTGAATTCAGGGCCGGTGCTCTATCCACTGCGCCACCTTGCTGCCCCAATATTGTGCTATTTTAAAAAAATAAATATGAAGAATACTAGGGAATAAGGAATGACCTCTACAAGTTGATGTAGAGTAAAATCAACAAAACCAGAATTGTATATGTTTTGATTGCAGATATATATCAATTAAAGCCATCTATTCAAAAATAATTTTAAAAAAAAGAAGAAAGGAGGAAAAACTGGGCCCAAGGTGATCGAACTTTTTGTCAGCCTGGAGGAGGACAAAAGTGCTGTGTTTTTTTAATTTTGTTTTTGCTTTATGCACTTGGTTCTAGCTTTTTAAAGGCTAAGAATTTTTACAATAAGATTTTACTCTTTGTTTTACATTTATTTATATTTGATGATGATTGCTTATCATTTTCAGATATATACAAAAATCTTTGATTCTCCATCCCTGTTATTAATTAACAACTTAGTAAGCGCCCATTGTGTGCCAGAGACTGGGGATACAAAGACAAAATTGAACCAGTCCCTACCCTCAAGGGCTTATGTTATATTGGGGAGACACCTGTGTACATAGAGGCAAGTAATAATAGAAATGAATAGAACGGAGTTTTTTGGTGGAGGCACTGAAAGCTGGGAGAGATCAAGAAAATGCTTCCTTAGAGGTAGCTATTGAGTTGAGCTGTGAAGGAAACCAGGAACTCCACGAGGGGTAGGTGAATGCGTTCTAGGCCTGGAGGACAGCCTGAGCAAAGGCAAAGAGATGGAGGGTGGGGTCTCCCATAAGGAACTGTCAGAAGGCCATTTTGACTGGGCTGCGCCGAACCAGAAATGACTCTGCTTCATTCTCAGCCTCATTTCTTACTGTTCCTTTTCACGTAACCTCAATCAAATAATCTCTTTGATATCTCTTGAATTTTGAATTCTGGGCTCTCCACATCTCTTTTTCTTTGCTCATATCATCCCATGTGCCTGTAATATTTTGAGAAATTTATAGTCATGTATCATTCTTTGAACTACAGGCCAATTAGGATAAGGTGCTCTCCTTTTTATTTATCCTTTAGGAAAGGAGTTCATTACTTCGAAAATGGTATGATCTGATGATAAAGAATAAAGATGACCTTGCCAAGATAATCACAGCTGAAAATGTGAGTACAGTGAGTAACCTGTCTGACTTCCTTAGTGGTTACCCTGGTCAGTGGCTTTCCCTGGCTTGAAGCTATCCTGAAAATCAGTAAGTAGTCAGTAGCCAGGGTGATGTATAAATGTGCTACCCTGAAACTAGGAATATATATATATGTGAAGGGCTCAAGTTAGGCTCTCCTCATTTTCTCATGCTAACAAATAGGAGAGTAACTTTAAGTAGAGGTGGAATGACCACCTGTTGAATATGTTATAGAGAGGTTCCTGTTCAGATATGTGTGGAACAGGATGTCTCTGGCATCTCTTCTGTGTGTATGTGTGTGTGTGTGTGTAGGTGTATCCAGGAATCCTTTGTTAAACAAAAGCTTTTATCTTCCCTTTAATATTGTTATTGTGGTGCAGTGAGAGATGAGTAAATTAAAATAATAATCCCCAGCCCACTGATTAGCTAGTCAAATATTCCAATGGATCTGTGGTCTCATTGGCTTGGAAGTTCTCTCTTAACAGTGCAGATCATGACCCATCCTTGCCTGCCTCTGTGACTCTTGTTCATGTCCATGTCCAAATTTGGCACAGGGGGTCCATCCATCTTGCTTGGGACCTTCCTCATTTTTTGATGACATTGGGAAGAGACCAAGGAAAATACTTAGGCTAAACAACTGTCATCCCTTGTTCTTGCCCAACCCATATTTTTTTCACCCATACATTTTCCTAAATAGCTATGAAAATTGAAAATTCGTGCACCAAATGTAGACTTTTACTAATATAAGATCATGGTATAATTACGATTATTATTGTGATAATATAATGATTATAATAATTATTGTGATCATTATTATTATAGGTAGCACTTATATAACGCCTGCTGTGTGCCAGGCTATGCTAAGGGATTTACAGGCATCTTATTTGATCCTCACAACAGCCCTGAGGCTAGGTGCTGTTATGATCCCCATTTTACAGTTGAGGAAACTGAGACGAATAAAGTTTGTTACTTGCCCAGGGTCACACAACCAGTTAAGTATCTGAAGCCAGATCTGAACTCATCTCCCTTACTCTAAGCCCAGTGCTCTATCTATTGTCACCTAACTGACATAAACTCACTTTTATTTCCTTCACCTATTGTGATACTGTTTTCTAAGACCCATGATAAATTGAGGAATTCCTCTGCAGGGAGAAGATCAGTGAATTGTGAAATTGGAATACACTGACTAAAGTCTTTTAAAATTTGAAGAATACAAAAAGCATACACGAGCCTTTTCTTTTTCTTTTTGTTTTTGTCTTTTTAAAATTCTGAACTTAACAATACTAGCCTTTTGGATATTGGAGATATCAAAGATGTGACTTCATCATGCATTTTTTAAAAATGATGTGTAAGATCTACAAAGGTCTCATGATGGAAAATGCTATCCACTTCCAAAAAAAGAACTGTGGAGTTTGAATGCAGATGGAAGCATACTATTTGCTATTTTTTTCTTCAGTTTTATTTTGTTACCTGTTTCTAATAGTTCTTTCTATTGTTTCTAATTCTTCCATACAACATGACTAATGTGAAAATAGGTTTAATAGGAATGTATATGTATAGCCTGTATCAGATTGTGTGCCATCTTGGGGAGGGAGAGGGGGAGGGAGGGAGAGAAAAATTTAAAACTCTGCTTATGGAAGTGATTGTTGATAAATCAAATTAATTTTTTAAAAAAGCAGCAAAAAAAATGATGTGTGAGAATGTAGGCACATGTAGAATGGTCTAGTAGGTAGACTTTGGAAGTCAGAAAGAATCCTTCTGACATTAGCTGTGTGACTATGGACAAATCATTTAACTAACAACACCATTGTTAGCTCGTTTTAGAAAACTGTAAACTGTAAGCTGTAGGACACCCTCCGGTGGTAGGAGTCCTCCCCCCCTACCCCTGGCAAACCCACAAGTCATTCAGCAATGGATGTATCTTTTATATGCTTCTGGTTTAATTTTAGGGAAAGCCCCTAAAGGAGGCCCAAGGAGAAGTTCTTTATTCGGCCTTTTTCTTGGAGTGGTTTTCCGAAGAAGCACGACGCATTTATGGAGACATCATTCATACCCCTGCAAAGGACAGGCGGGGCCTGGTCCTGAAGCAGCCTGTTGGGGTGGCTGCCATCATCACCCCAGTAAGTGGAAAGATTTGCTAGATCTTGAAAGGATCATTTATAGGGAAATGATGAGATTCATCAAATAGTTTATTCATTCTTCAGTGTGAAAAGATGTACAGCCATCTCTATACATTTTTGTGTTTCACATTCTCGTTTTTGGTTATATCACAGGTTGGCCATTGATAATTAGAATTTTTGGAGGTTTGTGGCAAAATCACAGACAATGCACGTATGTAAAGAAAACTAAAATAATTTAGTAGGTCATAAATGCATAAAAATGGTATATTATTAATCTGTTTTTATCATTTAACTACCATAAATATACATAAATTTACTATAGTGAAATTTTGTTAGAAGTTTCAGTGCGCTAAAGAACTGTGGCTATGTACTCTCCTTGTTTCTCTGCTATTGCGTAGTTTTCTCCATGGTGCTTTATGTAGGAGAAGGAAATTTGGGAAGCAGCTGCAGTGGTGGCTGCAGAGACTTGTGTGGTGTGAGGTACTGATCTCTCCTGAGTAGAAACTGCAACTTTTCTATGAGTGCAGTGGGTTGTTTTTCTTGTTTTGTGTGTTTATTAAATGTGATCAGAATTATTAAAAGTAAAGGTTTGGTGTGGGGCTTAGAGTTATTCACAGTTTTTCACATTTATAGTGGACCTGCACCCCAAACTCCACAAACGTCAAGGGACGATTGGACTCCTCCTAAAGTTGCTGAACCTGTTCTTGATTTTCCTGATTCCTTTTCAAAGTTACGTGGGTTTATCACTCAGTAGTCCTGTGATAATTTTAGATATGGCAATGATGGGTGGGAGTACATTTTTTAAAAGTAAATGGTTAAGAGTCATATAGGGATGAGTGTTACTGGAATGCAAGGGCCTTATTTAGGGGAACGATAATTCAGTGGCATGATGACATATCCTAATGATATATCTTTGTACTTGATTTAATTAAGTTGCTTTCTTAAGCCTAATTTTATGTTCTGTAACTCTCCAAACTGTAAAAACTCCTTTTGTAATATGGGTCACATTTTGCAAAGTGTTTGCTTAACTCATGGTAATTATCATCAGCAGCAGCAGCAAATGTAAAGTCATATAATCTTTCATACACAAAGCTAGAAGAAACCTCAAAAGTCATCTACACCAGGACTTCTTGACTCAGGGTCCACAGATCTCTACAGGATCCATGGATATCTAGATTTCAGGGGCTTCATGAATTTGGATGGGGAAAAAATAAACATCCTTATTTTCACTAACCTCTAACTGAAAATTTGTATTTCCTTCGATTATAAGTTTAAAAAAATTCTGATAAAAGGCTTTGCCAAACTACCAAAGGGGTCCATGACACAAAAAAGAATTAGGAACCCCTGATCTAATCCTTCTCTTAGCAAGAGCATGAACCCTGCCTACAATATCCCCAACAGAGTGGTCGCTCAGCCTGTGTTTGAAAATGTCTCATGACTAGAACATTGCTACCCCCACACTCATTTTTGAACAACCCTATTTAGGAAATAATTTTTTTTTATATTTAGGCAAAATCTGTTTCCTTTTAATTTATTAGTGTGGTGTTTTTTTTTTTTTCCCCTATCCTCTGAGACCAAGCAAAATAAATCATTTGGGACAATGTGGTAGCCTGTAAAGGGCACTGGACTTGGAACTGGAGTAGCCACCTTGCTACTGGCTAACTGTGTGACCTTGGACTAGTGAGTTCCTTTGCTTTCCGGGAATTCACTTGTACGAGTTGATCTCAAGATCCCTTAGAGTTCTAATGATGTCGCTTAAACATTTGAAAATAGCTGTCATGTTCCTTCAGAGTCTTCTCTGGATCCCCAGTGTCTTCAGTTAATCTTTGTAATAACATAATTTCAAGTCTTCTTACCACCATAGTTGCCCTCTCGTGGATGTGCTCCTGCCCGTCAATATCCCTTCTAAAATGCATTTCCCAGAACTGAACTTGATACTCCATCTGAATGTAAGGGGAGGGAAAGGAATCAGCATTTATATAGCACCTACTGTATGCCAGACACTGTACTAAGTACTTTATAAATATCATCTCATTTGATCCTCACAACAGGCCTGTGAGGTGGATGCTATTGTGTGTCCCATTTTACAGTTGAGAACACTGAAGCAAATAGAGGTAAAATGACTTGCCCAGGGTCACATAGTGGGTAAGTGTCCAAGGCCAGATTTGAACTTTGATCTTTCTGACTCTAGACTCAGCCCTCTATCCCCTCCACACTCTAGCTGCCTATATACACAGATACATGGATAGAATATGATAGGACTCTCACCTTCCTTTGTCTAAACTCCATACTTTTATTATTAGGTCATTCTACTGATTTATACTGAGCTTATAGCCCCTGAAAACCCCTAGACCAGAGGTTCTTAAGCCATTTTTGTGACGTGGCAGTCTGATGAATCCTGTGGACCCCTTCTCAAAAGGTTTCAAAATAATTGAAGAAAATGCTAAATTTCAGTTAGAGGTTAGTGAAAATAAAGATATCATTTTTTCCTCAGACAAGTTTACAAACTTCTTGAAATCTGTCCACTTCCCTCTAGTCCGTGAACTCCACACAAGAATCTCTGCATTTGATTTTTTGCTGCTGTTGTTGTTGTGGGTTTTTTTTGTTTTTTGGCTAGGCAATGAGATTAAGTGACTTGCCCAGAGTCATACAGCTAATCAGTGTCAAGTGTCTTCAGGATTCAGCTCAAGTCTTAACTTTTTTTTTTTTGGTGAGGCAATTGGGGTTAAGTGACTTACCTAAGGTCACACAGCTAATAAGTGTCAAGTGTCTGAGGTCAGATTTGAACTAGTCCTCCTGACTCCAGGGCTGGTGCTCTATTCACTGCCCCACCTAGCTGTCCCCCCTGCATTTGATTTTTAAGACAATAATGCTTGCTCTTCACATCCTCCTCCAACCTGTACTTGTACATTCAGTTTTTTGAACCAGAGAACAAGATGTTATAACTGGGTTCAGATGCCACTCTCCCCTGTAATGTCTCTGTAATCCTGGGCAGAGTATTCTCAGTGCCCCTAAGAGTATAAGGTACAGAATAGTTGCTGATCTTTGTCGATGGGCAGAGGGCATTTTCTCACTTGATGCTCCATATATGATAAAATCACAGGCCTAAAAAAAAAAGTGAGACTTTCTCCCTATTGATTTTCATCTTGTTAACTTTTAGCCTGCCCCCAATTCTAGCCTGTCAAGATTGTCATATATTGTGATTTTATCATGTAGAGTATCAACTCTCCTTCCCAATGTCATGTCTCGTGAAAATTTGTTAGGCAAGACATCTGTGCCTTCATTCAAGTCATTGACAAAAATGGGAGCATTTATAGGAAAGGCACTATGATTAATGCTCAGGCTGTAGAGAAGTATGGTACATTGTCCCTCTGCCCTTACGAGAGTAGCCTACAGTCTAGATTGGGAGCCCAGACGTTACATGAAGAGATCTATTCAGTTAAGCAGTTTCTTCTTACCTAACCTTTCTTGAACTGCTTTCTGCTCTCCTCTTTGTAATCCTAAACAGTTTCTCCCCACATCATAGCTAGGTTAGAGGTTCATAAAATCACAGCTTTAGAGCTAGAAAAAAGAAGGGACCTATAGAAATCACGTAGTCCAACCCTTTCATTTTACAAATGAGGAAACTGAGGACACATGTAGAGAAGTAACTCACCCAAGTAATCTCCTAGAGGGAATTTGAACCAGGTCTTCTGCCTCCAAACCCACCACGTTTTCTCTCCCCTTGCATGGTATGGTTCCAGGCTGTCTTCCGTCTATACTAAGGTTCCCGAAGAGGAACAATGGGATCTTCTTCTGTCTTTAATGATCTCTGCCATTACAGCATTTCATTCCTGCAGATTTTTTTGTTACTTTTGTTAATTACAAAAAAAAAAAAAAGAAGAAAAAGAAAGAAAAAGGAAAAAAGTTTCTCTTCCCAGTAGGCTTTGTATCTTACCTGTAGAGTTGTCATGTGTCTGGTAGCAGGGCTCAGTATGGTGATTAATCCATCTAGTAGTCAGTAAATAACTCATCCTCCAGGGGACAGGTTGATTAAGCAGACATTTCTCCAGAACTATCTTATAACTTCTTTTTTTCCCTCTTTGTGACTGTAGTGGAATTTTCCCAGTGCTATGATTACCCGAAAGGTAGGAGCAGCTTTGGCAGCTGGTTGCACAGTGGTGGTGAAACCTGCAGAAGATACACCTCTTTCTGCCCTGGCTCTTGGTGAGGTGAGCAAGTTTCTTCATGTATTCATTCATACATAGGATTATAAACTTAAAATCAGAAAGGACTTTATAGGCCATCCAGTCCAACCGTTTAAGTCAGTTATTAAAGCTTACAATGTATCAGACACTATACTAACTGCCATGGGTACAAAGAAATGCAAGAAGCACCCTTTGCTCTCAATAATGTTATAGTCTGAACACACACACACACACACACACACACACACACACACACACA
>NW_020940355.1:0-164802 GCF_900497805.2 Vombatus ursinus | reverse complement strand
ACACACACACACACACACACACACACACACACACACACACAATGAAAGGTAATCTGAAAGAGGAAATCAATAATAAGATGGGAGGACCAAAAGAATCCTTTTGCAGAAGTGGGATTTGCACTGAGTGTTGAAAGAAGCCAAGGAAACAAAGAGGCATAGGTGAAGGTGTGGAATATTCCAGGTATAAAGGACACATGGCAATTCAAAGGCATAGAGATGGGATGTGGAGTATCCTGTTCAGGAAACGAGAGGCAGGCCAAGGTAACTGGATGGCACAATGCATGGAGAGGAGTAAAGTCTGAGAAGAATGGAAAGGTAGGAAAAGGCCAAGTTATAAAGGGTTTTAAATGCTAAACATGGAACTTTGAACCTGGAGGTAATTTGGAGCCACTGGAGCTCATTGGGCACAGAATTGACACGGTCAGACCTTCCATTAAGAGGGCTGTTGCAATAGTATAGGCAAAAAGTAATGAGGGCTTGCACCACACCAAGTGTGGATGGCTCTCTCAAAGAGCTTAGCTAAGAAGGGGAAGAGTGATATATAGGATGATAGCTACAGGAGATGGTAGGATCAAATGAAGAATTTTTTTAAGGATGAGGAGACCTGGAGCCAGTAGATAGAAAGATGTTGAAAATAAGAGAAAGTGGGCATGATAGTGGAGAAAATCTGGGACAGAATCGGATCAAGGGTATCTGTAGAGGTATTGGCCTTGACAGAGAGAACAGCTACCTCCCTATCTGAGAATGGAGTGAAGGAGGAGGGAGTGAGGAAATATGTCAGAATGACATGAGATGAGGAGGAAAGGGGATAAAAGGGAACTTTAGGCAAATTGTCTTGATTTTTTTCAATATGGTATGAGGCAAGATCCTCAGATGAGGGGAAGATCGGAGGGGGACGCTATGGGAGATTTGAGGAGAGATGACAAGATTTGGATCAGCCACTCCCAGATAACAAGAGTCAACATCTGTATTTTATAAATTAAGTTTATTTATAAATAAATTTTATATATAAAGTTCATTTATATATTTTATATATGTGTGGGTATATATTATATATTTATTTATACATGAAGTTTATTTATAAACTGCAATTGACAGTTGTTGTGACTTCTCCAAGTTCATACAACTAAAAATGACAATGGAGGGATTCAAGCCTAGGTCCTCTGACACCAACCCACATTCCACTGTGCCACAAGCAGACATAAATGAGCATTTGTCAAGGGATGAGGAAAAGCACCTTTCTTGGCCTACATCCCCTTTTAGAAAAGTTTTTCATTTTTACTTGCATGTAGATCTGATGGTTTTCTGTTAACTAAACATATGTTTATTCCCATTCCTGTCAGGGATTTTCTTTTTTTTTGGCCTTTGATCACATGCACCCCAAATAACTCCTTTGGGGCTTTCTTGTAATTGGACAAACTCTAGAAAGTGATTTCAAAAGCATCTCTTTCATATCTTGTTCTCTGTGTCAGATCTTTTTACATGGGGACACTCAAATTCCAGTGTCACTGTCTTCTCCATTTTATGACCTTGGCCTCTACAGTAATCTCTTTGCTGTTGACTTTGTTTGCACTGCCCTCTGATGTGGTCCTCAAAGTTTACAGACCATCGTCCTCAAAAACATTGAAGAGCACTCTTCAGAACAATGGGAGTACTAGCAGTCTTCTAGGAATTCTTTTTTTAAAAAATTTATTAAATTATTTTATTTTAAAAATTAAATCATTAATTATTATATTAAAACTATTCTAAATTATAAAATGTTATTATTATATTATAAAATTATTAATTAAATTACTTTTTATTTTAATATTAATTTATTTTATTTTCAATTCATGGAACAAAACAAGCATTTCTATAACATGGTACCAAAAAAATTCTTCTAGGAATTTTGAGATGAGATCCTGCCCTCAAGGAGCTCCTCATCTAAGTATGTCTTCTTTCTGAGGCCAGTGCCTCAGAGGGGGAGGGGAGAAGGAGTCTTTCCAAAGGCACAGGGACAAGAGAATATGATGTGAGAGGAAAAATTTGGATTGTTCATTATCATCATTATTATTATCACACTCTGTTCACTCTTTGGCCACATCATCAGCAAAGGTGTAGTGCAGGGGTGGGGAACCTGCAGCCTCGAGGCCACATGTGGCCTTCTAGGCCCTTGGGTGCAGCCTTTTGACTGGGTCCAAGTTTTACGGAACACATCTTTTTATTGAGAGGATTTGTTCTGTGAAGTTTGGACTCGGTCAGAATGCTGCACTTGAGGACCCTAGAGGGCCACATGTGGCCTCAAGGCCACAGGTTCCCCACCCCAGGTGCAGTGTATCGTGTTATGTGCTAGAAATAAAATTGCAAAAGTCCCTTGCCCTCAAGGAGCTTCTTCGATCTATAGGGACAGACATCCTGTGCATGTACAAGCATATATAAAATAAATAAAAGGTAATTGGAAGGGCAGGGGGAGGGGTGGCCCTAGTATCTAGAGGAGGATTAGGAAAGGCTTCTAGTAGGAGTGGGCATTTGAACTGAGCTTTAAAGGAAGCCAGGGAGTCTGGGACATACAGGTAAAGAAAGGAGTGCATTGCAAACGTGGTGGGGAGAGGGGAGAGGGAAGAAGGAGTCTTTCCAAAGGCACAGGGACAAGAGAATGTGATGTGAGAGGAACAGTAAGAAGTCCAGTTGGGTTGAACTGTAGAATATATGAAGGAGGATAATATATGATAAATATGGAGAGGTAGACTAGAGCAAGGTTGTGGAAGGCTTTTATAAAAGCCAGAGGAGTTTGTGTTTTATCCTGGAGGCAAGAGGGTTCCATGAGCGCTCTTTGAGCACAAGAGTGACTGTCACACCTGGGCTTTAGGCAAGAAAAAGGGTCTTGTTAAAAGCGTAGAAGGATCGTATGGACTCGTGAACTGGAGGCAGAAAATTGGGAAGGTGATCTTCACCAACAGCAAATTTGAACAATAACCTTGGATTAGCTTTGTGGTCCTTAGGTCCAGGTCATGTTAATGAGCTTTGTTAGGGGAATTGCAATAGGATTCAGAAATAAAGCATGGAGTGAATCTTCCCCAAGAAGCATAAGGGAATATAATTCTTCATTGAGATGCATGAAGGCTCTTCTACTTTGGGAGAGTCTGTTTTTCAGATAGAGTATGATATTGGGATTCATACTTGGGGAAATTAATACAGTTTTAATATACTTTTGTATTATTAGAGAACCTTAATATTAATGAGGAGAGGTAGCATGGACAGAGACTTGACCTTAGCATCAGGAAGTCTTGGGTTCCAGCTCTGCCTCTGGCAGGTACTGACTGTTACCTAGAGCCACTTAACCTGTCAGTGAGCCAGAGAACTCTCTAGACAGCCAGTCAGTGTATAAACATTTATTAAGTCTTCTTGCCAATCACTGCACTAAGCATTGGGGATACAAAAAGAGGCAGAAGACAGTCCCTGCCCTCAAAGAACTCACAATCTAATAGGGAAAACAGCAAACAGATATGCACAAGCAAGCTATATACAAGATAAATAAGAAATAATTAAAAGAGGAAAGGCACTGGAATGAAGAGTTAAGAAAGGTTTCTGGAAGAAAATGGGATTTCATTTAGGACTTAAAGATGACTCTGAGATGATGAACGTGTGTGTACATGCACATATATACATATATGTGTATACACATACATATATCTTTAAAAGAATAACATTTAAATAACAGGTTTGATCCAAAACATACCTACACACATCTATACATGTATGTGTGAAAATGGTATATCTGTGTACATATATATATATACATGTATCCACGTGTATCTGTGTCTGTACAGATGTATGTATATGTGTCTGAGACATAATTTCACACCTAAATCCTGCATGTTCTGATTTTGTCCCTATATAATGGCTGTGAAGGGGAAGAAGGTTACCTTATTTGTTTCCCTTTGCTTTCACTTAATTGTTGAATTCAAAACTACTGTATCTTCTGTTTTTTTAAATCAGTGTTTTATTCTCATTTTAGCTTGCCAACCAAGCAAGAATTCCTGCAGGTGTCTATAATGTGGTTCCCTGCTCTCGTGAGAAGACCAAGGAGGTCGGGGAAGCTCTTTGCACTGATCCATTGGTATCCAAAATTTCTTTTACTGGTTCGACAGCAACAGGAAAGGTAAGTGAAAGATTACTTTAAAGGGTCTTATGAAATGTAAAATATTATTTTGTAAAGGAGAGGTAGAAAGAGGGATGCCTCAGAGATGGGATTGGAAACCCCCACAATTCAGGCCAGGAAAATTTCTGTAATGCTTGGCCACCACACTAAGTTTTCAAACTCAGCAGACCACTAGTGTTCTCTGTCCTCCCACCGCAAAAATTCAAGCTGCTTTAATGGCCACCAGGCCAATCCACTAGCATAGATTAGCCTTACCCTGGGGGAAATAAATAAGAAGTTGATTTGTTTTAAGATGACCTAAAACGGGCAAGTGATAAGATAGAATCAAAGAAAAACTGAATCTGCTGATCAGGAAAGGCCTTCTGGAAAATAGAGGCCCTTTTGAAGGTGAAAAGCTTGAGCATCCTGGAGGTACAGGGACCAAACTAGAAATAAGCGTCTTGGCATTCCCAGGACCAATGCTTTTGGCCTAACAACACAGGATGAGTACTGCCTTAGCCTTCTAGTAGAGCATTAGGCCTTTCCCATCCATTTTTCTTCGCAGGGCATCTTTGCCACCTCTTAAATTCTGTGACTGCATAGTCAGAGACTGATCGTGGCCTCCATCTCAATGTGTGTTCATGGCTGGTTCTCCACTGTAACTGCAGATTCTGTTGCACTATGCTGCTGACTCCGTGAAGAGGGTCTCCATGGAGCTAGGGGGGCATGCCCCATTTATCGTGTTTGACAGTGCCAATGTGGACCAGGCGGTGGCAGGGGCCCTGGCTTCCAAATACAGAAATTCTGGTCAGGTGAGTCCTCTAGAATATTTCTAGAATTTGTGTTTGAAGGCCTTGTCCCTGCCTTGAATATGATTTTGAGTATCTGTTTATCAAACTTTTTTCCTCCTTCCATTTCTACCTCTTCCTTTGGTTCACTTCCCCCCTTGACATTTTTCCTTAGGTAAGCTCCCACTCTAATGTTAGTTGATAAATTCAGTATTAGCTTTATTACTGTTGGTTAAATCCACTCTTTTCCAGAGGGCTATCACCTCTCAAGCTATGGAGGAAGCGCTGAATGTTTGGACTAAAAAAAAAAATACTATTTTTTCAGTTCTCTGTATCCAGAGGCAGGATGGCATAATAGGTAGAGCATTGGCCTCAGATCCATGAAGACTTGGGATCAGGTCTTGTCTCTCACACATCCTGACCATGTAACCCCAGACAAGTCCCTCATAGGCAGAGGGGTTCTTAACCTGTTTCATGTCTTGAACTGATGATAATCTGGTTAAGCTTCTTCATGCCTTCTCCAAATAATGTTTTTCAATGCATAAATTAAAATACACAGGATTGCAGAAGGAAACCAATTATTTTGAAATGTAATTACCAAATATTTTTCAGAAACAAGTTCATGGACACTAGGTTAAGAGCCTGATATGAGGCGGTTTTTTAAGACCATGAATTGCACAGAACAATTCTGACTCACCTTGGTCTCTCCCTTTTCCTATTTCTTCATATACATATACACTTCATGTTCTTGCTTAGGACACTGCCTAACACATAGTAGATGCTTCTTATAAATGCTTCCTCACTATTCCCCTTCTCACCTCCTAGTATTTATTCTCAGCTCTCCTTGTTGTTTGTCAGGCAGCAAGCCAGCTCACTTTACTTACTTCTTGCATTTTAGTTTTCGGTTAATAGGTAAAAAGAAATTGGGGCTGAAAAAGATGTCATTTGTACCCCTTTTTTTATTTCCAGGTTAAAGAAAGAATGCAATGTCACCCAGGCCTCCAGATATTTTTTACTTGCAAGGCTAAAACTGGGTAGGAAATAAACTAGGCCTCCTATAATGACACCTCTAATAGATAATAGTCAGGGATTATTAACTTGGGCCAACCGCTTTGGACCCTTCTCATGTTTTATCCCTTTTGTATTTAGACATGTGTTTGCTCCAATCGTTTCTTGGTGCAAAGGGGAATCCATGATTCCTTTGTGAAGAAGTTTGCTGAAGCCATTAATAGAGAGCTGCGTGTAGGTCATGGATATGAGGAGAGAACCACGCAAGGCCCATTGATTAACGAAAAAGCAGTGGAAAAGGTAAGTGAATCAATTAAAGCTTAGTCTCTGTCTTCAATATTAACATGGTCAGCTTAGCTAGTAGATCTTTGTCAGTGCTCAAATCTACTGTGGGAGAATTCAGTCAACAAGCATTTATGTAGCTCTTAACTGTGTTTCAGGCACTATACTTAAATCCTGGAGAGACACAAATTTAAAAAAAAAAAAAAAGCTCATGCCTTCAAGGAGCTTGCCTTCTAAAGGGCAAGACAACATAAATATAAACAGGTGCATTCAATATGTCTAGGGCAGGTAGGTGGCTCAGTGGATAGGGTGTCAGGACTGGAGTCAGGAAGACTCAGCCTCAGACGCTTACTAGCTGTATGACCCTGGGCAAGTCACTTAACCCTGTTTTCCTCAATTTCCTTGTCTGTAAAATGAACTAGAGAAGGAAATGGCAAACTTCTCCAGTATCTTCGCCAAGAAAACCCCAAATGGGGTCATGAAGAGTCATTCAACAGGTAACCTTAGAGGGAAAGGCACAAAAAAGTGAAGAAAATCATGTAAAATCTGTAGCTTGAGATGAATCTTGAAGGAATCCAGGGATTAAAAAAAACAAACAAACAAGTGAAGAGGTAGAGCCTTCCAAGCAGGTCTTCAGTTCTGAGAAATCAGATAATAAAGTCAGCTTTCATTTCTTGAGTTAAACAGTATATTACCTGGAAGATTGATCGTGAGACTGGAAGTTAGGAAATCTTCTTTCTAACTCTTTCCCATAATTCCCCCAGAGACCCTGTAACCAGCTTCATTTCTGCACCTCCCTTTCTGCAGCTATAAAATGGAGATAATACCAGTCTCCAGTCCTCCCTCCCTCCAGGGCTTATGATGAAGAAATACTGTTTGTAAGGCTCATTAAACATGTTAGAGGGAAGGCGGGAAGACTTTTGAAAACAAGTTTGTGTGCTGGCTGAAACACTGGGTTTGGTCTCATATTTCTTCCTCTTATCACAAATTATTCTTTCAGCCCTCACTTTTAGTACTCTCTCCAAATAGTCATTGAATTCCCAAAACTTCCAGCAGGGGGAGATAGAATGCCAAGTGTTTAGGTCAGGATTTAGAGATGGAGGAGAAAACTGAGGTTGAGGGAGAGGAAATTCTTCTTGGCAATTTTTAAATTTAAATATCACACTTTAGGATGATCAAAACTGGGAAGGTTTTTTTCCTATACTTTCATTCCTGTTTATTAAACTCCTTTTAGAGTCACTCGAGGAATTTCCTTGCTAATCTAAGAATATAATATATTGCCTGGGTGGTCTGCTCTTATTGGTGTAGAGACTAGACCTGAGATTTCAGTGGTATAGGGAACTCCTGGATGAGTCACTGGGGACACAGATTAAATGACTTGCCTGGGTCACCCAGCCAACATGTGTCAGAAGTAGAGCTTAAACTCGGATCTGGGCTGCAAGACCATCTATCTGTCTACCATCTTTAAAATCAGGGAGAAAATTGTTACTCTCGTTATCATCAGTAGTTAGCCAGAAAAATCAGGATGTGGAATGTGAATACAAGAGAGAAAGAAAAACAGGAAGCAGTCATTTCAGCAGAGAGTAGGACGGGGGAAAAGCCTGTAGTTTGGGACTTATCCAAGGTGAAAAAAACGTAACAGCCCCAAAGTTGGCAGCCTTGCCGCACCAAAGTGGAAAATGCCAAATCATCGGAGTGTTTGGAGGTCTATTGAAAATACCAGGGAACAAGTTAGGGAGGGTTCTTTATTTTGTGCTCTTGCCAAGCTCTCACTGCCTAGCAACTGAGCTGATCACACCAAAATCACATTCATCTGTGTCCGTTGTGAAAACAAATTGAAACACAGCGATGTGGGAGAGCTCTTAGACTCTTTTAATTCTCATGAGACCTTGAAGCATTTTGCTTGCAAAAAGAAGTTTCTTAAACTGTGTGTGGGGGGAGGTGTGTGAAGGTGCTCTTTAGTTGGATGGTTTTCGATTGTCTAGCTCAGTGCCTTTGCTTTGGTCCCTTGGTGCAGGCTGAGAGGGATAACAGATGGAAAAGACCCTTTAGTTCCTTGTGCTTCTGCCCTGCCAGCTCACAGGGGGTAACCAAAGCTGCGCTCTTTCTTCTCTTTCCATTTAAGCCCTTGTTGTGACTATCAGAAACAAATAATTCTGTAGTTCTAGTCTCCAGCTCTCTCCTTTGGGAATCAAAGCATGCCATGTTCCTTGTCCCTACGCCATCTGACTAAAATTATCAGATGCAACCCCTGAAACAAGTCAAGCGACCTGAACCTTTAGAGAATGTAGTGCAGGGTAGTGGCTAGGACACGGCTTTGGCGTTCAGATCCTGTGCCGCCTCCCAGCTCATGTGACCAGGGACAAATCACTGAATTTTCCCTTGGCCCTTATTTCCTCAACTCTAAGATGGGGGTAATTAATATGGTAACATATAAGTTAATACATACTTATATAACATAAATAATTAGTTAATTAATATGGGTACTGTATTACCCATATAGGTATATTACCTTAGGAAGTTTTAAGGCTCAAATGCTGTCCTGTATGGGAAGTACTTCATTGTATATTAATTTCAGTTATTGTTGTTGTTATTATTAAATGATTTTGCTTCTTTTTTTGTCCTCAGAAGGTAGAGAAAGATAGAGGAAGAGTGTAGGACTGAAAATGGTCATCATAGCCTTAAGTAAAGTAAAGTCAAGTATCCCTGTACATTTATTTATTTATAATTTATGCCTAAATTAAAATTACACAGCAGATCTTTTTGACAAGTTATTGTGGCTTTAGGAGATGATTAGGTTGTGGGGAAATGGCCATCTTTTCCATTTGCAATTTTTCTCCCAAATTTGGCCATGGCCACAGCTATAGCAGGATACAGCATTTTTTTTTTTCTATGAGTAGAGCAAATACTCTGGCCTAATTCTCTCAAAATGAGGTCAGGCACATCTCGAAGTTCTGGACCTCTGAGAGGTCAAGTGCACTTTTCTCTAATGCTTCTATTTAGGGGTGTTCTCCCCACTGTTAGCCGTCATTGTCTAGCCCCTACATCCATTTAATCAATTAGTTTTTACAAAGGGATATTGATTTCAAAGATAAAGCAATATCATTAGTATAAACATTTCTCCTTAACAGTTGGGGAAACACCTCAGTCTCTGAAGAGAGTGGACTTAGAATTCATCTCTGCTGCAACTAGGTTAGGTCCTGAAGGTCGATTCTCATTCCCCTGGGCCTCAGAGCTAGACCAGAGGCTGCAGAACTTAGTACAGACTCCAATCCCAGGTCTGCTGGTGACTCACTCTCCTGATATCTCACAGCATCTCTAATTTCCTTCACCTAAAATGAAAAAAACAAAACTCTGAGGCAAAGAACCATGGCCTGTATTCACAGGCCACACATCAGCCTCAAGTGGTGGGAGAGGGAGTACAGTAAAACCTCTACCTTCTACCCTTACATACAGCATTGTCTCTCACTAGAATGCTGATAGGCTAGAAGTTAAACCAAGAGAAGAGAAATGAGGTTGAGTGCCTTTTGAAGGCTCCGCAGTTCCAATCCAAGAGGCTCTCATTCACCACGTGCTTAGTGACCTATACCAGTTATAGAACTTGTATAGAGCCTGTGCTCCAGATGCTTCCATTCCAAGGCATGCATCGTTATGACTCTCCCAAAAGCAGATTCTCCAGCCTTTTCCACTTGAGAAATTGCATCATTGATACTCTGTACATGATCATAAGGACTGGGTTCATTGGCCAGTTCCTAGTTACATGACATTTAGCTTGGGCAAGATCAACATTTAGATGAACTCTGCAGAGATTCTTCTCAATTATACTCCCTTTAACATTTCTGCCCGAACGAGTTTTTAGTGATAGAGCAAAAGAATTTATTCACACTTGCATGGGGTATATCCTGAAGTTACCAGACTGTTAGCAGAATCATTGATCTTTTGCACCCTACCAAGGTAGGACAACATGTACTCATACATACTCAGTCTCCGACTAAAAATGATAACATTTGCAGAGTCTAAGTAAGATACCTAAGTTTTCCTGACTTTGGGGGTGTTAATACTGGCCATATGCCTATCTCTTTTTATTCTAAAACTTTGAGTTCATAAAGAGAGGTAAAGAAATTAAGTAATATTGCCTCTTTGTGACAGGGAAGGATCTGGTGTTGGATAGGGGACAGGGACTGTGGATAGGACTGGACCTGTGATCTTATTGGTTATAGTGAACTCCCAAGTGATGAAATTCCTTCTACTAACATAGGTAGGCACTTTTCCTGCAACCTATAGTTTTAGAGAGCTGCCTAAAATGATGAAACATTAAATAACTTGCCCAGGGTCATATAGCCAGTATGTAACAGGTAGAATTTGAACCCAGATCTCTGTAGCTTTGAGGCCAGCTCAATCTACTATACCACAGTACCTCTCCTGATGCTAGAAAAAGGAATCAAATAATCAGGAACAGACTGGAGGTTTTGAACAGCTTCATTCTAATTTCCATCTCTTTTCCATCCAGTCTTTGTACTTTGACCCACATTTTGCATTTTGGTAAGAATTTTTCAACATGTCTCAACAGCTCAGTGTAGGAGAGTTGTAGCTAGATAGGGTGGTTTTTCACCTGTTCTTTCTCCACTGAGTTGAACTTGCCAGAAGTACCTTCATTCCCTGGGTATTAAGTAGTAATACTACTTTGAGGAAGGGACAAGACAAAAGCTCCGTTTGCCAGGGCTGTTATTATCATTAGTATGTAGTTTTAAGGGCTGTGAGTTTCAGCAAAACCAAAACAATATAATGATCCTTTGCCTAAAGGGCATGTTTTCTAACTTGTTGGGTCACATTATGTAAGATACTGTGCCATTCATATCTGTAATGATGGTTTAATCTAAAACATAATCATGCTGATAATATGGAATGCATTTCTGATCTCTTTTTGTTGGTTTTTGTTTAGGGAAAAGAAAAGAAAAGAAAAGAAAGCACACCACAGAAGTCTGGTCCAGGGCTGGGCAAACTACCATCCTTATCCCCAAATCCCCACTACTAGTGGTCCACAAGCTACGAATGATCTTTACATTTTAAAATAATGTTTTATTTGTATTTTAAAATGTAAAAGCCATTCTTAGTTCACAAGTGGGCCTTATAAAAATAGGCACCTCTGGTCCTTGGGATGTGGTTTGCCAGCTGCAGTTTTGGAAACTGAGGCTTTGTGAAGTCAAATGACTTTTGCCCTGTGTCCCATGGCTAGTTAGTAGTAGATTTGGATCTCAGTTATTTTAAATGAATTTTCTCTTTCTGTCTCTTGCTGCCAGGTTCTATTAGTAATATATAGAAATGCTGATGATTTATGTGGGTTTATTTTATATCTTGCAATTTTGCTGAAGTTGTTAATTATTTCAGCTAGTTTTTTAGTTGATTCTCTAGGATTCTTTAAGTATACCATTATATCACTGGCAAAGAGTGAGTTTTATTTCTTCGTTGCCTTTTCTAATTTCTTCAATTTCTTTTTCTCTTATTGCCATAGCTAACATTTTAAGTACAATATTGGATAATAGTGATGGTAATGGGCATCCTTGATTCACCCCTGAGCTTATTGGGAAGGCTTCTAGCTTATCCCCATTACAGATGCTTGGTGATGGGTTCAGATGGATAACTACTTATTTTCAGGAAAGCTCCATTTATTCCAGTGTTTTTAATGAGAATGGATATTACATTTTTATCAAAAGCTTTTTCTGGATCTATAAAGGTAATCATAGGATTTTTGTTATTTCAGTTGTTGATATGGTCAGTTATGCTGATAGTTTTCCTAACATTGAGCCATCCCTGCAGTCCTGGTAGAAATCCCACCTGCTCAGTAGACCTGGATCTCAAAGCTTAGTGTCATGACCAGTGATAATTCCACTAAACCTCACTGCGTCAGTGGTCCTAAGTTCCCATGTTCAGAGAAATACTACTTTTTGCTGAGAAGACAAGTCTACCTTAAGAAGGAAGAGAACTTTCCTCAAGGGAACA
The DNA here is from genome assembly GCF_900497805.2 of Vombatus ursinus. Classification (NCBI taxonomy): domain Eukaryota; kingdom Metazoa; phylum Chordata; class Mammalia; order Diprotodontia; family Vombatidae; genus Vombatus; species Vombatus ursinus. The sequence continues at coordinate 152,604 of NW_020940355.1, read as the reverse complement.
GGGCAAGATGAAATCCTTTCCCTCCCTTCCCCCAATTTTATCAGTTTCCTCTAAAACAGAAGAGCACTAGCTGCTGTCAGACTGGGACTACTTGGCAGGATCATGTGCTCCTGCAGAAAGCTTGACAATATCTCAGGAAGTGAACTCTATTTTAGGATTCATCAGTGTAAGCAGAAAAGCTGATTGGGACTTAATGCTGTTGAATTGGAGAATTAAGGCTCCATAGAGAAAAGCAGAAGAGAAAAAAACCTTCAAGTAAAAGGAAGTGATCTTTCCCTCTATCTCCCTCCTCTTTGATGACCCTTTCTCAATTTCTCTCACCCTCTCTCTTCTCAACTTTTCTCCTTTTTCTTGTTTTCTCTCCCCCCCCATTTAAAAATGTTCTTTCCTTCTTGCATTCTTTTATCTTTTTCTTTACTTCTTAACCTCTTCCCTCTTTTATTTTCTCTCCTCTATGTCCTCTCTCCCCTCCAGGCTTTGCCCCTTTTTGCCTGTCTCACTTTCTCCTCTCCTCTATTCCCCCTTGTTCCTTCTTTCTTCTCTGCCTCCTTCAGGGAGGCTTATGATGCTTTGGATCAAGTTGTTTATGAGATCACAGCATGCTGTGTGCGTCCTGTAACCCCTGTCCTTTGGCTGCAGGTTGTCTTATTCTGCTCTTCATTGGGAATCAAAATTGTGCTTGCTTACTGACGTCTCTGAAAATCCAAAAATCCTGTCTTTTCTCTAGTATTGTCAAGATTTAAAAAACAAAACAAAACAAAAAAAACAGCAAACACAGATCTGATGCAGGCTTGAGATAATAAGTTGTGGTTTTTTGCTCTTGTTTTTTAACGGTTTAACGTCACCATCTTCGCAAACTCACCAAATAAGAAAACAAAGGAAATGATGATTAAAAGATTAAAAGCTATAGCCCCTCTGGTCATGATTTCAAGTGAACTCACATCTGAATAAAGCTCTTTAATGCCTGGGGAGGCATGCCAGAGTACAGCACTAGCTTGAGGAAGTAGTTTCTGGTGAGGGCAAAGCTGGTTTTGTTTTTTTCCTTTGTATCACAAATGCCTAAAACAGGGCCTGACATTTAGTAACTGCTTAATAAATGCTTGTTGATTGATTGATGGATGGAATCATAACTCTTCCCTCCTCCACCCCTACCACATCCTCCCAGCAACACCCTGTAGTGGTTAGACCAAAGCATTCTGACCCCAGTGGGCTAGACTATGGTTCATCACCCCCCCCCCCACTCCCACCCCACCCATGACAGCCCAGGACTGTGAAAGATGTCCAAGACATCCCTCTCAATTTGAGCTTTGAGGTAATGGACATGATCCATACCTCTCATTTGGTTGCTTGTGATTTCACTCCACCCAAGAACACATACATTCTGAGGCTGAAGGCTTGGACCATGACAACTGGACCAGAATGGCATTTGTTCAGTAAGGAGGCAGTTCTGACTAGGTGGCACAAATCCAACCCAGAAGAAAATGCAGGCTCCATTTTGCCAGCACTGCCTACTCTTCACATTGGCATTCCCCACATCCTTTGATACTGCCAAAGCTGGATTAGAGTCTACAAAACCATCCCCATCCCCTGAGAGTTCCTTCCCTACCCCCCCACCACACCTAATTAAATGCTTTATATATAAGGAGTTATTTATTAATATGTTTATGAATCTAATTTAGTGGTCATTCCTTAGATTGACCACAGTCTGGAGGGCAGCAGGTCAATGGCTTTGTATTAGGAACATTTCGTGTTCTTCAGATGGTTCTGAAACTCACCAGAAATTTCTGGGGCATGGGCCAGGAGGGCCTCTTAAACCAGTTTTGTTGGACTATGCTGGACTAACCTCTGCTGAATGCTTTGAGGCCCAAAGATAAAAGGCTGCATCTGTCTGTTTTTTAGGGGCTGCCATTTGCTAGGCCCTCAAACGTGTGTTTACAGTGTCCTTTTATGACAGAAGGGCATTTTGTAGAAAACACTATGTCTTAAAACTAGCTTTCAATATAATACCACATTTAAAGTGACTAGTAGTATGGAAATGCCCCGACCTGCTTTATTTTCTCTGCTCTTTAAAATAACATTATCTCAGTGTCTTTATACACACTAAAGCATTCTCAACTGGCTTCTCCAAACCTTATTTTCTCTGTTTCATGCAGGTAGAGAAACATGTGAGAGATGCAGTTTCCAAAGGAGCCACCATTGTGACAGGAGGGAAAAGGCACAGCTCTGGGAAAAACTTTTTTGAGCCAACCCTCCTTAGCAACGTCACCCCAGACATGCTGTGCTCTCAGGAAGAAACTTTTGGCCCCCTGGCACCAGTTATTAAGTAAGAGCAGTGCTATTTTAAAGTAGACAAGAGAGACCAAGGAAAGTTTCTGGAGGGTGGGCTATCAGAGGTGGAGAGGGAGCAATCACATTCCCCTCACCAGGAATGAGGTGGGACAATGCAAAGAAATGTAAAAGGCCTTGGTTTTTTAATTAAAAGTAGACTTGGAGCTGTTTTAAGTGCACTCTGTTTTTAACAAAAAGCAAAAAAAAAAAAATACATGGAGGTAGCTGAGGGATTTGAGCTGTGAAAAGTATTAATCATTGTGATGAAAACTTGGGCCACCAGTATTCATAATTTTGGTTCAGTCTTCCTGGGGGAAAAAGAAAAGAAAATAGAGGATTATCAAACAGATTAGCATAGGCAGAGTTTTTTCTTATTTTTCTTTTTTTTTAATATCTTTTGTTTTGGCTTGACTTCTGAATATATCCCTCTCCACTCCCCTGCCAGCTATCCCTTGTAACAAAGAAAACAAAAAACTTCCTTTTTAGGAAATTCAGCAAAACTAACACACACCAAGCCTGGCAATATGTGCATATGAACTACATTCATAGTTTCCCACCTCTGCAAAGAGAGGGAAGGAGGGAAAGGAAAAGAGAGAGGAAGAGAGAGAGAGAAGGGTGCATTTTCTCATCACTTTTTCAAAGCCAAGAGTGGTCATTATATTTACACGGAGTTCAGTCTGGGTTGTTGTGGTGGTGGTAGTGGTTGTTGTTAATTCTTTTGTTTTATATTGTTGAAATCATCGTGTATGTTGTCTTCCTGGTTCCGCTTATTTTTGTCTTCATCTTTTTATGGCAGACGATACCATATTACCACAACAATAAATACCATACAGGTAATAAATGCCATGTAACAATACCATAGCTGGTGGATTGATCATAAGTGACTTTCCTAAGAGAGGACAGGTGAAACAAGCACGTGAGTGAAAGGGCTCACAATAGTGGTGATGGAGATGAGTGTAGAAGAAAGACAGCAAAGAGCACACGAGGCAGAAAGACGATGCTGAAAGAGCACGGGTGAAGACTCAGAGGATCTTGGTTCAATTCCTGACCTGTCCGAAGTCACCACCTCTCTGGGCCGTATAGTTTCCTAGTGTGTAAAATGAAAGCATTAGTCTGGACTTGTGCAGTGTCTTCTAGTTCTAAATCTACGAGCCAGAGAGCTCTCTTCAGATATTTGAAAGGGTATCAGAGAAGATGGATTAAATTTGTGAAGGAAAGAAGGAAGGAATATGGGAAGGAAGAAAGGAAGGAATGCAAGAAAGGAAGGAAGGAAGGAAATATTAATGCTCACTATGTGCCTGGCACTGTTCTATGCCCATTACAAATATTAGGTAGGAAGTTCCCCATCACTAGGGTTCTTCAGGTCAGAGTTGGATGCCCACTTGTCAGGATGTTGTAGTAGGAATTCTTGTCTGGGTATGGATTAGAAAAGATGTCCTCTAAGGTGCTTTCCAATTCTGAGACAATATGATCCTGTGAGCATTGTCAGGGGCGCTACAGGAAGTACAGGGTACTTCTCTACCAGTCACCCCCTCTTTCAGATAAACTGCTTATCTTCCTGTGATATGCGGTATTGTCAGGTAGATTGGCAGAAATGCTCATCTCTGTTCAGTAGGTTGACTTTGAGGCTTCTTGTTCCAGCCTAATTGGAGTTAACACATATTTGTAAACTGAAAAGAAGAATAATCTGCTCACTTTGCTTCTCTGTAATTATTTTCAATTTAGTTTCTAATATATACTGTAGTATTTCCTTGAGTAGTACAAAGAGCCCTGGAATTGGGAGTAGGAAGACCTGGGCTCAAATTATGACTCTGCTAATTACCACTTGTATGAGCTTGAGCAAATCATTTCCCTACTCTGGGTCACAGTTTCCTCATTTGTACAAAGACAAGATTCATCTCCAAGGTCAATTCCAACTCTAAATCCTGTAATCTTCCTATCCTATTGGAGAAAAACCTTCAATTTAAAATACAGTCACCCCACCACAAATAATTAAATCTTTCCTTCAGAACTGAGAAGCCTTGCTGCCATATGCCTACCTTGCAAAATGTTCAAAATTTGGGAAGTAAGGGGAAGAAGAAAGGGATAATTTTATTCACCTATTTTGCCTATGTCCTTTTTATACCAAAAAAAATTTTTTTGGCAGATTTGATACAGAGGAAGAAGCCCTTGCTATTGCCAATGCAGTGGATGTGGGTTTAGCAGGTAAGTTTGGAAGTCATTTTTATTTGTTTGTTTTTGATTGGTTCACAGTTGGTGGTAATATATTCAAGCTAGTGTTCCTTGAGCATCCAGTTCATCATTTCCCCTGATCTTTATATTGGTCTTTCAGCTTGATTCTGATTTATCATCAATAGCCCCCCTGGTTTTTTGTTATGTTTTTCAGCAGGGGTGATGGATTTGTGCTTCAGAATCCCCTCTTCTTGTTCTCCTTGTTACACGTGTCTGGATTGCCCTGACAAGGGTTAGAGGTGCAGTGAACTAAAGTTAACTAACCCGGATAGATATCAGACCTGCCCTTGTAACCTCCTTCCCACTCCAAACAGCAGAGGCACAGGTCCTATTTAGATACCAAGTGTTTCTTCTTCCAATTTACTGACTGGAGGCTTTTTTTTTTTTTAATCTTTTTCATTTACCTTAGTACAGTAAGACTCTAATTTCATCAGTATGGGTACTACCTTCACTGAGGCAGATTGTAACCCCTGGAGGACATCAGTGTGAACCTCCATGCAAAAGTGTGTGTGTGTGTGTGTGTGTGTGTGTGTGTGTGTGTAAGTGTATGTAAAATATAATTTTACATACTGAAGTTTTTAAAACTATATCATATAAAAATCATTGAAGCCACTGCTTTGGAAGGATTTCCCATTCCCTCTGGCGCCTATTAAATTAGAAATATAGCTTAGAAATGTTTTGGAAATGAACTGCACACAGCTTTTCTACTTGTCTGACATTGGCCAAGGGAGGCAGAGAGTAGGAAAATATCTGCTGGCATTTGCCAAGGTAAGTAGCCACCCTGTGTTTCTAACCTCATTAAAGACATATGTGAGTGTGTGAATGAATGAAGGAGTAATTTCAGTGATTGAGTGAATATATATCTACTGCGTACTGTGTGTGCAGCACTGTGGGAGAATAAAGAGAAGTGAGCTAATCCTTTCTCTTTAGGAATGCACCTAGTAGGTTTGTTGTACACCCAGTAGTACATAAGCTATAGAGATGAGGACTAAACCTGTGATTTCATTGTCCTAAATGGGGAGACTTCCTGTACCAATGCAGGTTGGCACCTTCTTTGAAACTTAGTCTGAGAGTTGCCTACAGGCTAGGTGACTTGCCTGGGGTCACACAGCCACGTTGCCTATACCTAATGGCCATCATAAGTAGACAGGTAATTACAGTAAAAGACATGACATTTAAATGTGTGTTGTAAGTGGTACAGACAATAAGCCCAGTGGAGTTCAGGGGGAACGAGAAATCACTGACCTGAGATGATTAAGAGGGCTTTATGGTGAAGGTGGCAGGCATTTGAAGCAAGGCAGGACCTTGAAGGAAGCAGTCAGTGGGGGTGAAGACAGGCATTCTCTTTGGGAGGAATTGTATAACAAAGGCATGAGGAAGGAAAACACAAAATGTATTAAGGGAGCCTTTATTAGAACAGCTTGACTAGAGTGGAAGGTTTATATGAGGAAGTATAGTAGGAAATAAAACTGGAAAGCTTAGCTCAATGCCTGGCACATAGTGGCCATTTAATAAAGATTGATTGAAAGAGAAGTTCTACATTGTACACAGTAACGGCAACATTGTGCAATGACTGACTTTGTTAGACTTAGGTCTTCTCAGCAATGCAATGATCTGAGACAAGCCTCGTAAAAGGATTTGTTCTGTGAAGTTTGGATTTAGTCAAAAGACTGCACTTGAGGACCTAGAGGGCCACATGTGGCCTCGAGGCTGCAGGTTCCCCGCCCCTGATCTAAGTAACAAGTCCAGAAAACTGATGATGGAAATTGCTATCCACATCCAGAGAAAGAACTATGGAGTCTGAATGCAAATCGAAGCATACTATTTTCCCTTTTTTTTGTTTTTTCTTTCTCGTGGTTTTTCCCTTTTGTTCTGATTCTTTTTTCACAACATGACCAATGTGGAAGTATGTTTAATATGATTATACATGTACAACCTGTATCCAATTGCATGCTGTCTTGGGGAGGGCGAAGGGAGGGATGGGGAAAAATTTAGAGCTCAAAGTCTTATAAAAGTGAATGTTGAAAACTGAAAGTCAATCAATTAAATTTTTAAAAAAGAAAGAGAAGTTCTAAGCAGTTTGTAGAAGGTTGTGAATGTCAGTCAAAGGAGTTTGGCCATAAATATCTGTGGAAAATTTGGGAGTGGGCAGATTACCTGATCAAAGCATTGCTTTAGGAAGATGAGTCTGTTTATTGGGATGGAGGCAAGGGAGAAAGGCCTGGGGTCAGTAAGACTTCTTTGGCGGCTGTTGCAAAACAGTGGTCTAAGACTCAGCTAGAATGGGGACAATAGAATAGAAAGAATATCAGTAATAGATGACATTTATCTAGTGCTTTAAACTTTGCAAAGCACTTGACATAGCCACAACAACCTCGTGAGGGTGCTATAATTATCATCCCTGTTTTACAGAAGAGGAAGCAGGCATGGAGATGACATGACTTGCCCAGGTTCATACACAGCTACTAAGTCTAAGACAGGATTTAAACTCAGTATCTTCCTGATTGCAGGCCAAGCACTCTATCCACCATGCCGTCTTAGTTACCTGAGATGACACAAAGGAAGAGTTGACCAGAATTGGTGACAGGCTGGGTGGGTGTAGGGGTGGGGAACAAGGAAAGAGGAGGATTCCTAGGTTTCAAGCCTTAGTGACTAAAGGAATGATGAGACCAGTGGCAGATGGAGGACAACTAGTTCAGGGCAAAGATAATGAGTGACCTTGGTTTTAAATATAATCTTCTAATATATCAATATCTTGTCCCTATGGCAGGTTATTTTTACTCTCAGGATCCAGCCCAGATCTGGAGGGTGGCTGAGCAGCTAGAAGTTGGCATGGTTGGAGTTAACGAGGGACTGTTGTCCACAGTAGAATGCCCTTTTGGTGGGGTGAAGCAGTCTGGTCTTGGACGAGAAGGTTCAAAGTATGGTATTGATGAATATCTGGAACTGAAGTATGTGTGTTATGGTGGCTTATAGGAATCACCAGGTGTTCTGTAGCTTAGGGGGAAAAAATCCCTCTACAGATGTTAGAGAAGTGCCATCTAATATGTTTTTAATAAACCTTTGGAGTCCTTATAAATGACCTATAAATGTGAATTTAAAAAAAAAACCTCATCCAGTCCCACATCATCTTGTGTGTTAGCTGATAGCGCTCCTCAGATGCTTGACTGGAACAAAAAATGAAACCTGTAAGTGTCCTTCCTGCTTGTAGTGTATGCTGAGGTTGAGTTTCAGGTAGTGATTTCCAGCCTTCACGGTGCTGCCACCTGCTACTGAGAATGCAACAAGAAGGTCCCTCGTGCTGTGGTTAGGAGTGGGTGGTTAGTACTGGGAGCACCAAAATAACCATATCATAAGCCCATTTCACCTCTGACAAGGCTCCATAGCATGGCAGGCCTGGGTGTGCAGAGGAAATGCCTTCTTGCACATTCTCACTGCCTAGGCATTGCAATTGAGGTGCAATCTGGTCTATTTTTAAAAACAGTTTGAAATAGTACAGGGTGTCTGTGTTTCTTTGTGGACAGAAGGAACATTTCCTCTCTTTTTCTGTCTCTGGCTCACTTCTTAAAATTGAAGTCTACAATTTGTGTTTACTGAAAGGGAAAAAAAATTGTGTAGGCTGTTTCACTTCTTTTCCTTATTTAAGAAGTAAGCAGGGGACTGAAGCTGAGATCTATGAGTTTGGAGAAGGAGCTCCAGACTGGATGTCAGGATACCTAGTCTTAAGTATCTAAATTGTGCAGTTTTGGCAAACCATCATGTCTCTAGCCTTTGGTCATCTCATCTGCAAAATGGTTATACATGCCTCTTCCTAATTCATGAGGATTAAAACTGTGCCCAGGTCTTCATAGAAAGAAGGTGTCTCTTTTGGAAAAATGAGAGTGCCATGTAAGTACAAGCTGTCATTATCATAGCTTGTAGCCCTTTGCAGTTTGCAAATGACTTTCTGGGCAAGGAACTAGAGGTAGGTGCCACCATATTATTATCTTCATTTTACAGATGAGGAAACTGAGGCTTAAAGCAGCTTATACATGATTATATTGCTAATAAGTAGTGAAGGTAGATTCTCTAACATATGGCCCAATGTTCATCCCACTACTCTAGGCTGCTTTTCTACTGTTTTGATCCTATTTTCATTATGATTATTACTGTTAACATCAGTGTCCCCAATCAGCTCTACTCTTGGCACTTAGATGTACAGTGGGGTGCACTCACAGGAGCACCTTAATACAGGATACTCTGTGTTAGTGACATTCTGGCTGGCCCCACTCCATGTACAAGAGGACTGCCTTAAGTTTAGTCCTGTGGGAGACCAAGTGGTGTTCACCTATGGCAGTAGTATGAAATTCAAATAGAAACAGGAAGCCACTAAATCATACAAAACCACATATGATCATTGCCTATGTTCCATTGTATTTGTTTTGTTAATTTGTTAATTTTTAAAATTAATTTAATTTGTTAATTTTTAAAATTAATTTAATTTGTTAATTTTGTTCATTTGTTGTGTTACTTCTCTATTACATTTTAATCTGGTTTGGGTAAGTGGCCTGCAGGCCAGGTGTTTGACACCTCTGAGCTACAGCCTTTTCTCCCAGTCCTACTTTAGAGGGGATTGTTTCTCTCTCCTCAAAAACAGAAACTCATATTAAACTTGAAAAAAAGAGAAATAGATTGGTGGAGTGAGAAGAGCACTGGATATGGAGTCAGGATCTGAATTTAAGTCTTGGCTCTGCTGCTTTGTGAGCTTAAGTAAATTACTTCACATCTGTGAGTTTTGTCATCAGCAGAATGTTAGGATTGGACTAGAATAATTCTAGTCCATCATCTAGCCACTAAATGAATCCTAAAGGTCCTTGTCAATTCTAAATCCTAAGAACTGTGAACCTCTGCAAGTTTTCCATAATTGAGCTTGGTGCTGTGAAGAATGAATAACTGAGGCTTTTATACCTCATCACACGTCTGGTTGTTGAATTAATTGAAAATTTCAGTGACCTTTGCATTACCTAATATATAAATGGTCATCAGATTGCATTGAATTAAGAACATGTCTTATTTCTTGATGATACCTATGGTGCAGACTTATTTCTCTTTCTTATCCGTTCTTGCAAACTGATACTTTGGGGAATGTTCTGTAACACTAAGATTGGCCATCCCTCACTAAATAAAGAATGATAAAGTGTTTGATTTCTGAACTAACTCTCCACTCTTCTCTTCTTATACTCTCTTGCACAAATTCCCCAAGGCATCAAAGGGGAACGCTGGGTATAGAAGAGAGATAGGAATGAAGTGGAAATTAAGTACATATCTCTTAAGGGGAGCTGTGCCTAAATAATCCTCAGTCTGTTATACAATTGTATTTCTGAGCTCCATCTAATACTTAGCCCCTTATCCTTTCTCCTTGGTCCTCACTCCAAGGTGGGAATTAAAATTATCTTTATTGGGCATCAGAAAGTTCAGAAAAATCTTTGTATTTGTGTTAGCATCAGCTGTCCTTGAAACTGTTTTGTGTTTCACCCCATACCCTAACCGTACAGATTATATTCCTAGGTTAAAAGAAAAAAAATCATATTTAACTTCAGAATGACATGCTGAGAACTTCTGCTACTAGTATCATATAGACAGTTCAGCGCTTCTTAAACTTCTTAAGCCCCATGTGGGGTCACGACCCACAGTTTAAGAAGCGATGAAGGGGTTGTGAGTGGGAAAAGTTTAAGGAGCCCCCCATAAAGTGATGTATACCCAAATTGTTGATGACTATTCCATTTTAACATTTTTGGATGATCACATGTGAACTTCTCAAGGCCATTGTTGCCACTATAGAAAACACAACAAAATGAAAAATATTCTTTCATTTTTTTAAAAATCTAGAATCAGAGCAGCTAGGTGGTAGAGTAGATAGAGCACTGGCTCTGGATTCAGGAGGACCTGAGTTCAAATCCAGCCTCAGACACAACACTTACTAGCTGTGTAACTTGCCCCTGGGTAAGTCACTTAACCCCATTGCCTAACCAAAAAAAAAAATCTAGAATCTTGGGGTTTGAAGAGCTTAGTATTATTGAACTTTTAAATGCCTAGGTAATTTTATCATACAATGAACTCCTTAAGGTTTAATAAAGTATATAAATTGAGACCACAGCCCCCATCATTGTATCACTGATTAAATCTTACATGTGTTAATGAGAGAAAAAGATAACTATTTCTTCATTAAGATGGTATTAGGGGACATGTTGATTTGTTTCATTTGTTTGTACTTATTACAAGAGAGGGAGTGGAGGGTGACAGTAGAAAAAGAAAAAAGCATCAATAAAATATTTAAATAGGGAAAAAGATAGTATGGCAAGGTAGGAGAGAGGAGGATTTGTTTTCAGTGAACAATTTTTTATCCTTCTAAGCCTGATGACTTGTCTGGTAGATGAATCATTGTTTAAGCTCTTTTCCATCATTATACAGAAGTTCAACATCCAGACTTAGAAGATGTTTTTTCCTTACTCATTTACCAAGTAATGATCAATCCCAGATTTAGAGTCTTCACTACGTGTAGGCAACATCGTGCTAGGCTACAGTGCAGTGAACGTTTGCCTGGGAGGTTTCCCACCATTGCCACATACCCAAAATGAAATTACCTAGAGATCAGGTCCATTGCCCTGAAGAAATGTTCCTCCATTTGCTCCTAGCTATGTACTACAGAGTCAGTTTGTTGCTGATATTTTGGTCAGATTGGGCAAGTTTTTAAAGTGTGATTTATATCTTGGTTTTTTTGAAAGATGTTTTTAGGCAAAAGTTCGTTTTGTTTTGTTTTTTTAAGTTTATTTTGGTGGAAACAGCCAAGGGAGAATAAAGTTCAGAAGCACAATGTAGTTCAGTCTGTTGTTCTGCTCTTGTTTTAAAACTTGCCAAATGATCTCTCTCTATAAAGGTGGGTCCCAGTGTTTTAATAATTTGCATGCAGCTAATTTTTAGATTATTCCCTGAAGATTTTTCCTAGAGTGATTTTTAATGTTAAACTTTGTGAAAAAAATTGAAAGCAAGTATGTAATAGGAAATGTCCTTCAATCTTACTTTTGACTGTGTATACACAAGCTCATCTATATGAATTCTCATTTTTGTTCTCAGTGTGTGTATGTGGCTTTATCAGTGTCTACTTTCCAGAGAATTGGATTTGTGTGTGCAGTTAATAAACATTCAATTTTAACAATAGTATTTCCCATTTCTGTGCTGGGACTGGTTTCTGTTTGTTTCTTCAGTCAGATTATCTTTTTTTTTTTCCCATTTTTGTTTTTCATTAGGGACTAATTCTAATGTATGTCATTACCTTTTGGGATTCGGAGATTGACTTGCCAAATGTCAGAGTTGATGAGTGATCTCCCCAAGTTCCCTTTCACCTTCCTGTTATTTAGTCAGTCTCTTGTAGTAGAAAGGGGCATGTGTATATCTTGACACTTGGCCTTTTTCAGCCCCAGTAACCTTTTCTAAATGAATTTTTGGTGATATCTTTTTTTAAAAAATTTAATATTTTATTTTTCCCCAGTTACATGTAAAAACAATTTTTAACATTTGTTTCAAATTCTTTCCCTCCCCATCCCATCCCCATTGAGAAGGCAAGCAATTTTATATAGGTTATACATGTGTAGTCATGCAAAACATATCCATACTAGTCATGTTGTGAAAGAAAACAGACCAAAAAAACCTCAGGAAAAATAAGGCAAGTAAAAAAGTTATGCTTCAATCTGCATTCAGACACCATCAGTTCTTTCTCTGGGGATGGATAGCATTTTTAATTATAATTGCTTCAGAGTTGTCCTGGATCGTTGTATTGCTGAGAATACTTAAGTCATTCACAGCTGATCATTCACCATATTGCTGTTACTTTGTACACAGTACATTTCACTTTGCATCAGCCCATGCAAGTCTTTTCAGGTTTTTCTGAGACCGTTCTGTTCATCATTTCTTATACTTCAATAGTATTTCATCATAATCACATACTACAACTTGCTCAGCCATTCCCCAGTTGATGGGCATCGCCTCAATTTATAATTCTTTACCCCCAGAAAAGAGGTGCTATAAATATATTTGTACATATAAGTCCTTTCCCTTTTTATCTCTTTTGGGATACAGACCTAGTAGTGATATTGCTGGATCAAAGGGTATATATGGTTTTATAGCCCTTTGGGCATAGTTCCAAATTGCTGTACAAAATGGTTGAATCTGTTCACAACTCCACCAACAGTGCATCAATGTCTCATTTTTCCCACATCTCCTCCACCATTTGTCATTTTCCTTTTCTGTCCTATTAGCCAATCTAACAGATATGAAATAGTATCTCAGAGTTGGTTTAATTTGCATTTCTTCAATCAATAGTGAGAGTATTTTTTTCATGTGGCTGTATAAAATTTTCTCTAGTCTTTCTCTTCTCCCCCTCTCAGAAAGCCATACATATAACAAACAATATTTGTATAGAAAAAGAAGAGGAAAAAATGCTCAGAGGTGATCAGTACTTCTAAAAAAAAATCTGAAAATATGAATGGCACTTTTGTGGACCTCCTGCTTCTACAAAGGCTTGAGATGGAGGTGTGTTCTCTTCTTTAGAGCCATGTTGTTCTTTGTAATTTTTCAACATTTACTTTTGATTGTTTTGCAGTGGTTCTTTCGATTTACTGTGTGGTAGTCATTGTGTATATTGTTTTCTTGACTTTGCTTATTTCACTCTGCATCAGTTGGTATAAATCTTGCCATGATTCTCTGTATTTATCATATTCATCAAATATCTCATTTGACCCTCACAACAACCCTGAAAAGTTGGTGCTCTTATTATCTCCATTCTATATTTGAGAAAACTGAGGCCAACAGAGGTTAAGTTACTTGCCCAGGGTTACACAACTAGTAAATGTCTGAGGCCATATTTGAACTTGGGTCTTCCTGATTCAGGCCCAGCACTCTATCCACTGCGCCACCTAGAGGCCTCTGGTGAATATTACACCTGTTACTATTGTCTGATACTATCTCTAGAGAACTACCGTACTGGTTTGAGCAGACATTTTCCTTCCAAAATGAGACCCTAAGTGAGGCCTATGATTACACTTTTAGTATGATAGCCACTTTAAGCATTCCTGGCCAGCCCAGAAGGAGTAGTTGTAGTCACTCTTCCTGACTTCAGGCCCAGTATAGTTTTAGTTTACTACTACTACAACTACTGCTACCACCACACTGGGCTTGAAGTCAGGAAGCCTGACTACGATGACTACGTGGCCGTAGTCAGACTTCCTGACTTCAGGCCCAGTGTAGTAGTAGTAGGTAGTAGTAGTTGTAGTAGTAGTAGGAGTAGGAGTAGGAGTAATAGGAGTAGTAGGAGGAGGAGGAGGAGGAGTAGTAGTATACTACAACTACACTGGGCCTGAAGTCCGAAAGACTGACTACGATGACTACATGGCCATAGTCAGACTTCCGGACTCCAGGCCCGGTGCTATATCCACTCCAGGCTGTCCATATTTTATGCTCAGGTGACCAGGAAGTGACCTTAATCAATCCATCAATAAATTTATTAAACAACAATTATTTTTTTTTAAGGCAGCTGGGGTTAAGTTACTTGCCCAGGGTCACACAGGCAGTAAGTGTCAACTGTTTGGTCTGAGGCTGGATTTGAACTCGGGTCCTCCTGACTTCAGGGCCAATGCTCTATCCACGGCGCCACCTAGCTGCCCCTAAACATGCTGGGAACGATGCTAAGCACTGAATGTCAACAGCCTGAGCGAATTAAGTCTTTATGATGTGGTTTCAATACTTTTTTTAAGGGAAAATTGGCCTAACTTGCATCAGGATGAGATACAAGTGTGGAGGGAGGGGGAGGATATCTGCCACCACAACTCTTGAAATGAGAATTGTAAGGCAGAAAATTATACACCTTTGCACTGAAAAGTAATGGCCCCAGTTTACTGTATAAGACAACTTTTTGGGAGAAACTCTTCTTCCTGAATATAAACATAAAGCTGTTGCCACCCAAAGTATAAAGCATCATCGCAAATTAGAGAACCCAGAAAAGTGGGGAAATACAGAAAAACATACTTGGGCTGAGGAGGCTAACACTAATGAGTTCTCTCTTAATGGCTACTCTATTTCAAAGCTTGAAAATCCCATTATTTGGGGTGAGGCTACCTCCGCTGACAGTATTTTTATTCTATGACATTGAGCTCATCTCTGCATCATCCAGGGAAATAAGTCCTCAAAGGGGGAAGGGAAAATGGAGGAAACTGAAAATGCTTTGGAAGGGGGAGGAGCTGCTCTCCATAGCCTACCTGCCCCCCAACTCCACTCTTCAGCCTCATCATTGAATAGAAAGGAAAATTTGATAGACTTTAAAGTGAGATCCTTATCTCTAGGGGCCCTCAGGCCAAGGATGTAGTTGAAATCTGTGCCTTACCCAAGTGATAGAACCAGCAGTAGGGGCGTCCAGCCACAGATTCTTCCAGCCTGTGTGCAAGTGGATGGGGAAGCTGTTGTTAATGCCTCTCCTCCTTCTGGGCTGGCCAAGAATGCTTAAAGTGGTTATCATACTAAAAATGTAATCATAGGCCTCACTTAGGGTCTCATTTTGGAAGGAAAATGTCTGCTCAGACCAGTATGGTAGTTCTCCAGAGATAGTATCAGATCCTGTCAGTTGTAGTTTGTTATAGCATCACACAGTTGGAAGGGACCACATTGGCTGTCTAGTCTGCCATATACAGCATACCCAACAAGTAGGCAGCTGGCCTTTGCTTGAAGACCTCCAGAGAGGGGGAAACCCACTACTTCCTGAGGTAGCTTATACTACGCCCACCCTTGGCCGGTTTTGATTATTAGCAAGTTTGTCTTTAAATTTGTTTTTAATCTGCTGTAGCAAGCTTTACCTATTCCTCTCAGTTCTGCATTGTGCCAAACAACATAATCTGATCCCTCTTCCACATAACAGGCTTTAATTTAATGGTTATAAAAACACAAACACACCATGTGCCAGGCGCTGGGTTAGGAGACAGATATGACAAAAATAAAATCATCCTTTTTCTCAGGGAGCTGACATCCTCCTAGATTGATAACATATGTATACAGGTAAGTAAATATAAAGTATATAATTTCAGGAAGAAGGGTACTAATATTTGGGTAGGAGTGGGATAAGAGATGAAATCCAAAAAATCTTCTTGGAGTAAGTGGTACAGAAACTTCGCTTGAAGAAAACTGGCTCTTTTCAGGGGGCAGATGCAGGAAAGGGTAACGCTCCACTCATGGAGGGCAGCCTGTGCAATAGCAGAGTTGCAGCTAGCACAACAGTTTGGACCAAAGTGTGTGAAGAGGATTAAACATGGTATAGCTGGAAAAGGTAAGTGGGAGCCATGTTGTAAAGTGCTACAAAAGCCAGGTGGAGCTTTTTGTGTTTTATCCTATAGGTAACAGGGAACCACTGGTTTCTTTTGATAGATGAATGACACAGTCATACCTGTATACTTGAAGATAGCTGTCATGTGTCCAAAGTTTTATCTTCTCCAGGGTAAACATTTCCAATTCCTTTGTGAATTCCTCAAGTGGTATGACCTTGAGGTTCTTCACTGAGCTGATGACCTTTCTCTCCGGATAGTCTAACATGTAGTGTCTAGAAGTGGGCATCCAGATGTAGTTTTAAAATATAAGCATAATGGGCTCTTGGCTAAGGATGTAATGCACTTAACAAGGGATGTCCTATGTTTATTCAAGGCCAGTGTTTTCAACCAGATTTATCATCCTCTTACTACTGTTTTAACTTTTTACTTTTTTAGATTTATCTCACAACAAACTGGACAGCAGACGTGTATAGAACAAGTTTTAATGAGTTATATCAGAAGAAAGAATGCTATGAAACTATTAATATTTTAGTCTAACAATGAAAATCTGTGGAAGGAAAGATTTCTCACTCTTAATGGCATAATCCTAAAAGGGTTTGGAAGACAGAGGTTTACAAACATAATCCATAATACATCGTTCTTGGGACGTGAAACTAATAAAGGAGCCCAACCCTCACTACCCTGCCAGATACTCTGCTCCAACACTCATTTATCAGCTCTCTGGTATTTTCAACTTTAATATAGTTTTTTTTAATTATTATGTGTGCTATGAATTATTTTCTAGGTGCCATGATAGATTATAAAGATTTGCATTTTCTTCTGGTGCTGATGTCAGTCTTGGAACCTTATGACCAACCCAACTCCTGCAAAACAGAGATACTGATATAATCACAACAGATGTTTAACCATTGGCAAAAAATATTCCTTAATTTCAAACTTGAGCACAATCAGAAAAAAAAATTTTCCACGGCCTGTGTAGTTGGAGAAACATTAATATGGGCTTTTAATGATTCCCAGTTAAGTTAAACTGTTGAAAAGTATAGGATGCCTTGATGCACTTATCAGTTTGGGGAATGAAGTCTGCAAACAGTTGTTATTGTTAATGGGGGAAGGAGGTGGACTATAAAATCACTGTCTACAAATTTTAGGATTTAATGACATCATATTTGCCCTAAAAGATCAATGCTCTAATTCTTTGCCTGTGATCACTTGAAGGATACTACTTTTACTACCAGGTTTTGGACTGACCTGGTAAACTCGGTCACATCTTTCATAATTATGTTGGCAACTGGACATTTAAACGTTTTATCTTCTATTATTTTCAACACTGAAAGAATTTCATTTTCTTGATGATGCTTAAAGATTTGGATCAAATAGTAAAGCGCTATTAGTAGCAACTAATAGAGAAAAAGCTGAACCTACTAGTTATGCCATAAATGTTTTTTTTTTTCACTTAAGCTTCATTTTAGAAATCCAAGCTATTATTTATTACCATCCTGAACATTGTGAATAGTTTTTCTCCTGGTTTGGGTAAGATAAAGGAATTTACTCCCTGTGAAGAAAGTTTCATAGATATAGCTATATGTAACCCTTAAGCTTTTGAGTAATCTGGTCTTTTTTACCACCAGCCCTCTCCGAACAACACTTTTATCTCTCCTATCTACCAAAGCCTTGTTAAGCCTTCAGAAGCATAAGAAAGACCAGGAGTTACATAAAAAAAACAAAAAAAAACAAAACAGTTTTATTAAGAGGAGCACATATATTTGATATTGTTATTTCAGAAATGATCCAGGGCAATGTCAATGCATGAAATAAATCGCACATTTGTCTACAAATACTCCTGGGACAAAGTCCATAGTAACATGTTCACATTCAAGAGGAAGGGTGCTTCTTAGCACCTGTCTACCAGATCGTTGACACATTGGTTAATAACCCTTTCCTACCTCATTGCCTTTTTATATAGCAGTGTTGTTTTAGCCTTCAGTACATGTAAAGCTCCCAGCTGTGAGTGTGGGCTGTCAGAAGCCTAAAGACACACTGGAAAATTGATACTTCCTTTGTTACAGCTGGACTTGCAACTAAGATATTCAGAGGAGAATCCTAGAGCTCACTCTCCTATGTCTTAGGAATTCTAGATCATTCCATGAAAGATCCAGTCAGAAATTGTTTATCAACAGCCAGTAGTCATCTTTCTTAAAACAGAAATGAACATCGATAGTAAGGGAGAGGGAGATCTGTTAAGTGGCTCTTGGTTCCATGACCATTCGTTATATTCTGTATGCACATTCACTATAGCCTGCCGATCCACTAATGAAATCCCAGTATACCCCAAAATATCCTTTGTTTTTCACTCATCTCTTTACTTTTCTGTATCCTCCAGTAGAGGTAAACAAAAGAGCAGGGGACCGTTTTCCACACCTGTTTCTGTATCCCTAGAGCTTAACACAGTGCCTCATACATGGTAAGCACTTAATAAATGCTTATTGAATTAATTTAAATTCTAGCTTTACCTGCCTACCTAGGGGTCAGCATTATGAGTTCAGGCTGCTGAAGCAGCACATGCTCCATCTGATCCTGAATGATTTTTAATTGGCAATTTTTCTGAAAAGCAGATGTGCAATTGGGGACATGTGTTTTCAATTATAGTCTCATTATTACTCTCCCATTCACCAGCAAAATAAAGCAATTAAGAATATTCTATTCATATGAATATTAGGAGGAGGCAGCAAGGAGAAGATGCTGGCCTGTTTTTCTCATCTGCCCGCTCTAATGACATTTTCTGTCTCGCACTCTGGTAGTTTAACTGCTGCATTTGTGTTTTGATTAACACAAGGCAGGTCCACCTCTTTCCGGATGATATGGTAGAGAGTTATTTAATACAATGCCTCTTACAATAAAGGCATGCTTGAGGCTACAAAATGGTTTTCATTTATGATCAGGCCAACCCTCCAGCCTAATTCTTTAAAAAAAAAAAAAAAATACTGACTAGGGCCACCCTAACAGCTTGCACTCAGTGTGGGTAATGGGGTGAAAACAGAAGTGATTCAGTCAACTTAATTTAATACAATTAAATCCAGTATAACTAGGAGTTGGCAGGGGTGAACTTATTTTGTTATTTTTCCCTTTTCCCTTGTTCCTGATGAAATTTTTTTGTATTTTTATTAATTTATTTTAATTTATCAACAATCACTTCATAAGCATTTGAGTTTTAAATTTTTCTCACCCCTCAATTTTTGCCTCCCTCCCAAAGATGGCACGCACTCTGATGTAGGCTATACATATACATTCCTATTAAACATTTTCACATTAGTCATGTTATAAGGAAGAATTAGAACCAATAGGAGGAACCACAAGAAAGAGAAAACAAAACAGAAGAAAAAAATAGCAAATAGTATGCTTCGATCTGCATTCAAATGCCATAGTTCGTTCTTTGGATGTGGATAGCATTTTCCATCCCGATGAAATTTTAGCTATGTCCCTAAGAACTTCGTTTTGTACAAATTTTTAAAGCACACCAGATGAAAGCCAAGTTCACAGTCACAGAATCATAGCACTGGGAGGTTCCCTAAGATTATCTAATACAACTCATTCATACCTGAACAAAAAGCCCTACAACATAACCAACATACCCAACAAGTGGGCATCTGACCTTCATTTGAATACCTCCAATGAGGAGAATCCCAAAGCAACCCACTTCCCTTCTGGATAACTTTGTTAGAGAGTTTTTTTCTTGGGGCAGCCAGGTAGTGCAGTAGATAGAGCACTGGCCCTAGAGTGAG
The DNA here is from genome assembly GCF_900497805.2 of Vombatus ursinus. NCBI lineage: Eukaryota > Metazoa > Chordata > Mammalia > Diprotodontia > Vombatidae > Vombatus > Vombatus ursinus. Next base: position 132,920 of record NW_020940355.1, on the reverse strand, counting down.
GAGGATCTGAGTTCAAATGTGGCCTCAGACACTTGACACTAGTTGTGTGACCCTAGGCAAGTCACTTAAACCCAATTGCCTCACCAAGAAATTTAAAAAAAAATAGTAATTGAGAAAGCTTTTTCTTACAGCGAGGCCAGATTGTTCTCATGAAATAATCTATTATTTGCAGCTTTTTTTGGAGATGCTTTTTTTAATGACTCTCTCAGTCTGAAAGTGTAGAAAATTATGTAGGGAATGAATAATGGAAACTGCATGTAGACTGTCAAGATACTAGGAGACACCTGTTTTCCAGACTAAGGCCCAGCAAGCAAGCCTGAGCTAGGCATAACAACAATCCTATGCGCTCACCCTCTGGCAAAAATCACAGAAATATTATTGTATTGCTTTGACCAACACCAGGTGTTCTCTGAGCTCGGACAAGCCTGAACAAGCTTGGACGAGTTCTGGTCATGAAACCTTGCTATGAATCAGACTTGTCACGATGCTGCTGTTACCCCTCATTATCAGAATGACAGGCTCACTGTGCAACCATTGGTATTAAGTACAGACATCTCCCCACACTGCCTCAGGTCCCCCCACTGGGGGTGGGACTGCGGCACATGTGTCTCAATCTCTCCTTGCTTGCAAGCTATTTCCTTCACTTTGAAATTAAACTTCTGTTTGATTCCTGACTCTCCAGTCTCTAGCCTGCTCTGTTTGCCACCAGCCATCTTCAGGTTACAGTCCGGTTCAGTTCAGTTGACGAGATCCAGAGCAGTTATACTTTTCTCTCCCCAGATTGTGGCATTCTAGTTTCCAATCAACAAGATATAAATCCCATCTCCCTTTCCATTCCTCATCTCTAGTCAGTGATATTTGCCTTATTTCTATTATTAATCAGGCCTCGAAGATAATTTAGGGGCACATAAAAATATAAGTGTGGTTGGGGGCAAGGAGAATGTTGCTTCTGTCTGGGGCCTGGAAGTCCTCAGATGGGGTAATGCCTCAGTCTGCTTTTGGCTTCACAATCAAATCTATTATGTGCTACCATAGACATACTGGCAAATTAAAATTAAAAAAAAAAAGTCTGCTTTGCAGTCTTTGTTTTTATTTAACTTGAAAAAGCTATACTTCTGAAGATGGAGCCCGTAATCACGTGTTAAGTTTTATTTAAATATGGGCTATTTTATATAAAGCCTTAAAACACATACTGTACCAACTTTGTACAGAGCTTTTTTTAATGATGGAAAACCAAATGTAAAGCACAAATTGTATGTACCTTAAAGCTTAATGTTATCCTTCTTCCCATTAATAACCACCCTAAGTAGTGATTTTTGGTGTCAAGATTCCCAACCAATAAGTCTTTAAAATGTGGGACTGTACACGCAGCACAATGTAGGAGGAGTTAAAATATGCTAGTATTCCCTGTTCCTATTTTAACCATAACATGAGTTAGTTTTTTGTTCTAACCTCCTCTGAACTATGCTGGACAAACTTGTTTCACTCTCCTATCATACGAGAAGATTTTGATTTTGAAAACAAAAAAAAAAATGTTGGGGGAAGTCTCAACTTATTCTTTTTGTGGCAGCTCAGTATTTCCGCCCACTTGAAAACAGCTTAACTATCTGTCCTTGGAGCAATAAGTGAAGGGAATCCCATTTTTGATGGATCCAAACACAGAGTTCTTCGAAGTCTCCGTTCCAAGCTCTCGGCTGAAGATTGTGTCTTGGTCACTTTCAAATTCAGACTCTGATACCATCAGACTGGAGTTCTGGTCTGTGCTCCGGTGTTTAATTCCTGAGGATGAGCAAACAAAAGAATTAGGACAGAACTTCTATATTTTTACCCTTAGTTCTCTATTTGTCATTTGAGGTTAAAAAAAAAACTTTCAGTATACTCTTCAGGTTAAAAATAAATACTATAATACTAATATTACTATGTAATACTAATATAGTATATTAGTATATATTAATGTACAATTAATATATAATACTGGGCAGCTAGAGGGTCCAGTGGATAGAGTGCCAGGCCCAGAGTCAGGAAGACTCATCTTCCTGAGTTCAAATGTGGCCTTAGACACTTACTAGCTATATGACTCTGGGCAAGTCACTTAATCCTGTTTGCCTCAGTTCCTCATGAGCTGGACTCCAGTATCTTTGTCAAGAAAACCCCAAATGGGGTCATAAAGAGTTGGACATGAGTGAAATGACTGAACAACAACAGTATACGATACTATTAATAATAATAATAATAATTAATAATGCTATTTAAACTACACATTTTACTCAGACTTTATGTACTTTGTAAAATGAGGAGATTAGACAAGGTGAATTCTAATGTCCTATTAACCTTTAAAATCCTATGATTCTATGTGTATGACAGGATTCTTGAGGTGAAATTTTGGTAGAGGAATAGTTACAGATAAAGTTGGATAAGTTGGTTATAGGCAAATTGTAGAAGGCCTTGCATGCCTAACTAGGAAGTTTGGATTTTCCCCTGTGAGCAGGAGGGATTTGTTGATTAAATGAATGTCTTAGGAAGATTTATCTGGCCACGGTGTGTAGGGGAGAAAAAATGAAAGTTGAAGAGGCTATTATAGTCAAAGAGATCAGTTAAAAAACTATTGCAATAGCTCAGGTGTGAGGTGATGAGATTGAACTAGGGTGGTACTAATTGGAAAGAAACAGATGCAGAAGACATTGTGAAGGAAGGATGGACTTGGTGATAAGGGTAGGGGAGTCAAAGGAGAAGAACCATAAATGACTACTCTTGATTAGGAGAATGGATGGATGGATAAAAAAAGCATTTATTAAGCACTTATGTGTAAATCACAATGCTAAGTGCTGGGGATACAGTCAGAGAAATCTGTTGGGAAACATTGTACATAGGGAGGGTCCAAATGTCAAATTGTGCTTCCATTAAAAGCAATAGGGAAGCTAGTATTGGGAACTGACTTTAGGGGAAAGACATAAAAAAGCAGCGTTGACATTACACATGAGGAAACATTTTGAGTATTTGAACAAAGATACTACATAAACTCAAGGTGGTAGCACTATCTTTTGCCCTCTCGGGACTTCAACCATAATGATATACAGCTGCGGTAATTCATTCTGTTGTGACTCAAGAGTTGGCAGTTTGGAAAAGTCATGAGTAACTATACTGTTGTACTCCTTTGGATGGGAATTCAAGTAGCCTCACAAAATCAGAATTTGCTTATTAAATGCTGCTTGAATTAGTACCCAGGAATTAAAAGATACCAAAAGCAGACTTTCTCATAATCCATCTCTCAGTCTCCAAAGCATAGGTGTCTCTCAAGACTCAGAACTCGGCCTTCTCTTCTCTCTCTACATTCTCTCCCTTAATGATCAAAGCAGATGCTATGGGTTTAGTTACCATGTGCATGCAGATGACCTAAAGCTACATATTTAGCTCTACCCTGTCTTGAGCTCCATTCCCACATCGGCAACTGCATACTGGGACATGTCTCAAACCACAACATATTTAAAACAGAACTCTCTCTCTTCACCCCTAAACTGACCCCTTGTCCAAACTTTCCTATTTCTGTTGCAGATGCCACCATCCTTCTAGTCCCCCAAGTTCATATCCTGGATTTGTAATTTGCCTATGTCCTCTTTCTCATCCCTCATATCCACTCTATTGCCAAGTCTTAGTGATTCTGCCTTCAAAACAGCCTTTTTACATCTGTTTTTCCACTCACATGGGCATTATCTTCATTTAGGCCCTTATCACCCCTCTTCTGGACCACTGCAATAAGCTCCTAATTGGTCTCACTTTGTTCCAGTTTTTCCTTTTTCCAATTCATCTTCCACCCTGTTGCCAAAATCATTTTCTCCTACAAGATATAACTTTGTTATATCATGCCATTCTCTTGCTCAAAAATCTTCAATGGCTCCCTATTAACCTTTAAGATAATATATGAACCACTGAGTCTGGCATTTAAAATCCTACATAATTTCACTGCAACTTTTCTAGACATATTAATATTATTCCCTTTCACACACTTCGTATTCAACCAGATTGGCCAACTAGCTGTACCCCCAAATCAGTATTTCTTCTCTTGTCTCTATGTCTTCTCACAGCATAACACCTAAATCTCTCCACAACCTACCTTTTTTGATATCTGATGTTACTCCCTTTCAATATGTTCCAGCCAAACTGGCTTATTAGCTATTTAGGGAACTTGGGATTCCATCTCTCACCTCCATGCCTTTGTCCAGGCTGTCCCTCCACGCCTGGAATGCACACCCTCCTCTCCTCTGCCTCTTAGAATCTGGCTTTCTTCAGCTCAGGTGCCACCTCCTATCAAAGACTTTCTAGACCAAACCCCACCTCCCCTTCAATTGTTAATGTGCTTTCTCTTCTCAAATTAATTTGTATTTACTTATCTGAATATACATGTCTGTCCGTAGAATATGATTTCCTTTGAGGGCAAGGATAATTGTAACCCCAGTGCTTGGTACGTTGCTCTGCACCGGACTGTGTTTAACAACCACTGAATTGTTTTTAAGGCAGTCATAGGATGATTTTAAAATAAAAGTAAGTACGCCACCTGGGTTAAATGCACTATGCACAAACCAATCTTGGAAAAGCCCCCTGCTTCTGTATTTACATGAATAATAACTGAAAATGAATTGGTATGATTTTTGATGTGTATTTGTTCATTCTAAATCATTCATATGATTCATAGAATTTTAGGAACTGGAAAGGACCTTAGAGTTCATGTAGTATAATTCTCGCATTTTATAGAACAGGAAATTGAGGTTCATGAAGTACCCAAAGTGACACAGTAAATTTTAGAGATTTGACCCCAGGGCTTCTGGCTTCAAGTCGAGCATTTGCTCTAGTATATGGCAGTTATGGGGGGACATGGAGGAAAAGGCATTTGGAAATAAATAGATTGGAGTGTACCAGAACATTACATTTCCTTGCACTCATCCATTGAGTCCCAAATCCAGGAAAAATGAGTGTTTTGAGTTGTATTTGCTTCTATGCTTAAGTGTTAATTGGAAATGATTTTCCTTTGCTTATCTTTTGGTTATACTCATGGTGTGTTCTGAGATACACCATACAATGCACACCCCCTACAAAATATTTTTAGTGTGTCTTTTCCCCAAATATTCTCATAGGTCTTCATCAACTCTTAATTAAATTTTACAAGTTATCACTTTCCTTTATCCCTATAGCCTTGAATAATGTCAACTATTATTTTCTCCAGATGCCCAAAGAGGCATAATTTTAGCAGTGTTACACAATGAGCCATTGACAGAACTGACATCAGCCAAGTCTCCTGACAGGATCTGTTGCCCTCAAATTCACCCGTGATAACTCTGGGACAAATGTCTGAATTAAATCATGTGTTGATAGTATGTATGAAAGCATCTTGTTAAATGTCTTACCAAATTTAGGACTTAGCTCCAGTCTTTCTTGGTCATCAATATTATCCAGAATGGTGTATTTTGTTTTTTTTCTTATTTTAGTCCTTTTCTGTCTGAAAGGAAAAATAATAAGCACAAATCAAATTCTCAGAAAGGTAAACTCTCCAAGGTAATAACGGATACACAAAAATATGTGGCTAGACCTAAAGGAGATGTCTTACCTTAAAAGTGTAGCTCCCACTTTTTAATAATATTTTACATTTATCTATATTATGAGCCTTTGGGCAGGCCTCAGGGGAAGGACAGGATTCCAGAGACTTGGGCAGAGGCATTGGGGCATGCTAACCTTGACTCCCTGTATAAGCCTCCTACTTTTTAACTTAAAGGAACAGGAATGTTTAGGGGGTCATCAGCAGCCAGGACCCCTGATGTTAGGGCAGTGAGACAGAGGATTACATGACCTGCACTGGGTTAGGACCTGTGTGCTGCTAGAATCTAGGCTGAAGAGAAAGCCCTGCATTTCCCTTCCGCTTTCCCTGTCTCTCCAGTATGCTGTATTTCAGGCCTAGACAACATTCGGTCCATGAGCCACTTACAGCCCATGCGCAGATTGCGGCCTGTGAAAGGATTTTGGTTGGCCCATGAAAAACATAGAGGATGTAAAACTGGCCTGCACAACAGACCGCCCGTGGGCCGCTTTGGTGGGCCACAAGTTGTGCAGGCCTACTCTATTTAAATCTGTTGTTTCCCTCCTGGCTTGGTGGGCATCTTCCCTAGTATATTTAAGGGTTTACTTTATTTCTAAAATCTGAATGTGTAATAAAGCTGTTGATTAACTGAATAGCTAAACTGTGTTTGTTATTGCTTGACTGCACTATGTATGGGGTGGGGAGAGAGGAAAGGTGATTTGTGATGTGTCTGCCAGAGCAAGATATCTTACTGGAGGCTCAAAGTCTGAAGATTAGAGGAAGAAAGGGTGAAGAGAAGAAGAAATTATTGCTTTTTTTTGTTTGTTTGTTTTGGTGAGGCAATTGGGGTTAAGTGACTTGCCCAGAGTCACATAGCTAGTAAGTGTGATATGTCTGAGGTCAAATTTGAACTCAGGTCCTCCCGACTCCAGGGCCAGTGCTCTATCCACTGCGCCACCTGGCTGTCCCAAGAAGAATAAATTATTGAAAAAGACTGAAAGGGAGGAAGAAAAAGTGGGAAGGGGAGAGAGATGGAAAAGGGGAGAGAGAGAAAGGGTGAGAAGAAGAGGGGAAAAGGAGGGAAAAAAGGGGAGGGAGGGAGGAGGGATGAAGAAGGAGAGAGAGAGAGTGTCAGGCCTCAAGGGAGGATAGCCCATCCCACAAAAAGTTGGCCGACAGCAGCGCTGCCTATCTGCTCATCTGCCTAGTAGCAAGCAAACGTCGCAGTGCCATACAGCATATGAAGTCTTCCATAGCTCTTTTCTTTCCCCACAAAGATTCTGTGAAGTAGGTATTGACAATATTATTTTCCCCATTTTATAGATAACAAAGCTGAGACTGATAGGTTCCCCAAGTTCATACAACAGTCTTTCCTGGTGGCAAGTCTTAGTGCTCTCCCTACTACAGGATGTCGATCTCTCATATCATTTTTGGGAAAAAGCATGCAGACAACACATGTAGAACCTATGTCAAAGTGCTTGCCTTCTCAGTGAGGGGGGACGGGAATCTGGAACTCAAAATTTGAAAAAAGAATGTGAAAATTGTTTTTACCTGTAATTGGGGAAAATATTAAATAAAAAAAGAAACAGCATGTACACAGACATGTAAAATAAACACAAAAATGTATCAGGCTTTAGAGAAATCACTGAGGAGCAAAAGCAGCCCTGCCACACTGCACCAATCAAATGAAATTAACTAGGCAAGGGAATAGGGACTCAGAAAAAGCCGTGGGTTTGGTGGTCACTGGGGCCCCCCCATGCTGTGTCAGTAGTGAAAGTGAAGATGGAAGCCACATTTCAGGGATTTAATGAAGGAATACTGGATGTGGCCCACGTGTTTGAAAAATCTGGTCACAGAGAATTAGATGGTAGATTGAAGTAGGGTGTCTAAGTCAAGTGTATACATTTTCAGCATAGGAGAGACTTCATTGTGTTTTTAGGTAAAAGAGATAGTACTAATAGAGAAAAGTTGAAAAAAAGGATATAATTAAAGATTTTGGAGGGAGGTGGTAGAATCAAGGTTAAAGTGATAGGAAGTTAAAATTTTGTGAGACTTCGTTTCAAAGAATTCCCTGGATGATTTCCTTCCTTCAACCTACTCAGTAAAGTAGACTATAGCATGTAAGGTGGATAGAGATACAATTCTGCAGAAGGACCTTGGAGGTTTGGAATCAATCAATAAGTAAGCCTACTGATTTTTTTTTAAGTGCCTCATCTATGCAATGTACCATGCTAAGTGCTAAGATGCTAAGTGCTAAAATCACAAAGATTATGGAGTATGGTCGGAACGGATTTGTACCAGGAATTCAGGGTTGGTAAAATTGTATGATTATATCAATAGATCAAGTAAAAACTTTTGACCCTTTTCTGTTAAAACACACACACACACACACACACACACAAACACACACCCACGGAAACATAGGAATAAATTAACCTTTCCTTAATATGTTATAGTATATATCTAAAATTAATGTGGATGAACTGGAAGCCTTTCTAGTAAGATAAGGGTAAAGCAAGATTATCCATTGTCACCATTACTATTTAACATAATCCTCGATTTAAATGCTATCTATAACTATAAAACAAGAAAAAGAAATTGACACAAAGGAACTAAATTACTGCTTTCTGAAGATGATATGATGGTATACTTAGACAACCCTAGAAGTCAACTAAAAATTTTCTTTAATTGAAACAATAACTTAAGCAAAATTGCAAGATATGAAATTTGTGGTCATTGTTTGGTCAATTAGTCATGTCTGACTCTTCATGACCCCATTTGGGGTTTTCTTGGCAAAGATACTAGAGCAGTTTGCCATTTCCTTCTCCAGCTCATTTTACAGATGAGGAAACTGAGGCAAACAGAGTTAAGTGACTTGCCCAGGGTCACACAGCTAGTGTCTGAGACCAGATTTAAATTCAGGTTTTCCTGACTGCAGGCCCAGCAGTCTATCCACTGTGCCACTTAACTGCACTAAAGAAAATAGTGTGTTGTAGTTATCCTTGAAGATCTTTTCCATTTCCTTCTGTTTGTAGTCCTCTTTCCTTTTTTTTTTTTTTTTTTTTGTCCTTAAATACCCTAAGGATTATTTTGCTTAGTTGGATCTCTTTCTAAGGTTTCTGTAAAATGGATTAACCTTCCACTGCTCACCTGTTTTCTGAAATAAAACTTTTCATCATTCTTTGTAAGATTTTACAAATGAGTTATATTTTAGACCAATGTTGCTTTTAGTTGCCATCTCTGTCTAGTAAATAAGTCAGATATTTGCTGAATCCTACACACTATGCTTTTCTTAATTGAGCCCAAGATTGCATTAACTTTTTTTTTGGATGCTATATTATCCTGTTGACTCATAATGAGCTTCCAGTTACCTAAAAGCCCCATAAAAAGAAAAAAATCACCATCCAGCCACACTTCTCCCATCATTATACTTGTGAAGTAGATTTTTTTTTAACTCAAAGGTCAGACTTCACAGCTGTTATTATTAAATTTCATCTTAATAGATTCAGCCTAACATTCTAACCTGCCAGATCTTTTTTGATTCTGAATCTGTCATCTAGAATGTTAGCTATTTTTTATAGCTCTGTGTCACTTCCAAATTTGATAAGCATATCATCTATGCTTGTATCTTAGTCACTAATAAAAATCTCTCATCTGTGCCTTTCAGAATCTTTATCTCTTTCAAGTCTTAACTCAGTTGTCACCTTCTTCTTGAAGACCTCCCTGATCTGCTCAGCCAAAAATAGTCTATTATTCCTCAAATATTCCTAGAGCATGGTATTGGGATCTCTTCTTTGACTACATCACACTCTTCTTTTTATTATGCTTATTTTTTATACATGTTACATCCCTTTCACCCCTAAATAAAGCATAAACACCTGGAGAGTAGGACTTTGTACACCCAATACCTTGTACCAAGTGGGTGCTTAAATAGAATTCTTATTAAATTTAATTTGTTAAATTAAATAGCATTTTGTCAATCCATCCATCCATTCATTCAACCACCATTCATCATTCATCTATTGCAACTGTGCTAGACATTTCAAGATATACAAAATTAAGACAAGATCTCTGCTCTCAATAGAGTATATGTACTCTACGTAGTTAAACATATTCTAATGTCTATTCTAATGATTTGTATACCTGCAAATATACTAGGTTATAAGCTCCTCGATGGGGAGGGACTCTAGGTTTTTCAATTTTTCAACTCCAGAACCTAGCCCATGCATAATAGGTACCTAATAAATGCTCATTGAGGTAGTGAATGAATAGTAAGGAATTGGAAAGACAGTTCTAAGAAAGGAAATATGGTTAATCAATTGGCTTAACCAATCATTCTTTTCCAAACATACACCCCAACTAAACGGCCCCATGGGGCTCTTCCCATGTGTTGGGGAGTTATTTTTCAAACACACAACAACCAAACCGTGCCAAATGTATGCTGAACAGGAACAAAGAGCACTTTCATATCATGTTGCTTCCTATGGTAAAAACAAAACACTAACTTCATCATTTTCTTATCAACTTGTGTAACATACAGCCGTAGCATTTTCAAAACAATCCAGATCACGGCAACCATCTCAGCAGGTATTTGTGGAATCCAGTTCAGGCAACACTTGACTTGCGGCTGAGGCACTGTTCTGATGTTCTCGCACCAGTTTTTCCTTTCAGAAAGTGTGAGAGCCTAGTCATGATCTAGGTCGAGATTGTTTAGTGGTATGACGCAGACTGGCACCACACTGGTTGTGCTGCCAGCTTTGTAGCAGCATAATTTCAAAAAAAAAATTTTCTTTAAGGTGAAGCCCTTCATTCTGGCCACATGTATCTGGCACAATTACTTATGCAGGCTCATGTGGAGAAATACCTCATACTCTCTGTTCTCGGGGCATTCAGAGTCATTCTGTGATGGTTGGGTCTGCTCACAATAGGCCTGACAAAGAATTCTGAGATTAGTCTGCTGTCATGACAACCTCAGGAGCTTCCCAGGGGGCCACTCCAGAGAACAGGACACAAGGTAAAACATTAGGCATGATTTTTCCTTGCCTACGGGATCTCTCTTAAAATTTTACATTTATCAAAAGGAGTAAAGGTAATTCATATTTTTATCAGGTGCAATAAAAATAATCAAAACTTTCAACCCATAATGATTTCTAGTACTCTCCCCTAAAGAATGTCTTGATTAGCAAAGCCCTAAAGAGCGCCAAGAAGAACTGGGAGGATTGGGGGGGAGGGAGCAAAAAAAAAAAAAGAAGAAAATAGGATTTGACCTAGAATAAAAGTTCTTATTTTTTTGTGTGTTATGGACCTATTTGGCAGTCTGGTAAAGCCTCTGGAGCTCTTCTCAGAACAATGTTTTTTAAACTACACAAAAGAAACCAGTTATATTATCAAAATGTTTTTAAAAAGATAATTTCATGGACCCCAGGTTAAAAACTCCTAAACTAGAGTAATTTAGCTAGCCTCTTCTAAGATGTGAGGCCTTTGTAAGAATAGTTTTATTGAGGAGGGAGGGAGTTAATTTGTTAAGACACCTCAAAGAAGTAGTTTGTAAAGTACTTTATCACGTCTCCTTTGTCAAGCAGATTAGCAGTTTACAAGTCCCAAGCAGAAGACCTTAGGGCTGTCATCTCACGTTCAATATGTCTTTTATTTTATTAAAAATACATGTGCCGACCAGGTACCTTTTGCAGCAGCAGATGCAGAGCCAAGTAAAACCCACCATTATCACAATCAGAGTAAAAGCCAGCAGAGTCACATAGAAAATACTCCATTCTGGAAAACAAGAAAACCAAAATGTTTTTGCACTTTGCAGAACAACTTGATGTATGCTATTTCACACTGAATAAATAGTTTTAAGGCTCTACAAGCAGAGATTCATGCTGTTGATTCCACCTGCCTGACTAACACAGAACCATCAACGAGGTGGGGTACAAGTCTAAGGAGAACTGAAGGTCACACAATTAATACTGAAGCTGCTCTCTCCACATGCTAGGCGTTCTTATGCCAAGCAGAACAGAGGACTCCAAAATTACTCAAATTCAACTGTGATTCCAGAAGATCGTTGCCTCTGCTGATAGGTTATACATTCGTGTGTCTCACAGAGAACACTTGTTTGAAAACCATGAGAAATTCAAAAGTTACCTTGTCTGGAAACATTTATGAAGTCCTTAGGGTCCTAAAGCAGGGGTGGGGAACCTGCAGCCATGAGGCCACATGTGGCCCTCTAGGTCCTCAAATGCGGTCCTTTGATTGAATCCAAATTTCACAGTGAAAGACCGAAGGTTCCCCACCTCTGTCCTAAAGAAACTATTGGGTCTAGCTGAAAGAAAAATGTGGCTGTCGTGTGTCTATCTGTGGGATCTTGCACTTAACACTGAGTCAAGCAATAGATCAGACTCTTCCCAATTCACATTCCTTCCACATCTGTTCATGGATAAAGCTCTAGGCATAAAGAAATTATACAGGGGAACAAAAAAGGCCTAAAACACAACCTGCCTACACAGTACAAGAGATGAATTCAACTAGCCTTTCTCTCCACAGTCTTAATACTTTCAACAGGGATATGTAGGAATGTAATTGTAGAATTCAAAATCCTAATTTCCTTCCTTTATCATGTCCACTCTAGCCCAGTGGCATGCTGGTACATGTTTAACAACAAGCTCTCCAAAAATGCAGGTCACACTTTTAGCTTTAATCTGCTTTATTAATAACATTTTATGCCACATTTTCTTTTGTGTAGAGTAGACAATCAACAAAGCAATAAATCGGACCCTGATTTGTATCTTGCTGATTACCAAGGTGTAAATAAATCCTCACCTGAAAATTAAACAATCAACTCTGTGGGTTAGTTTGAGGTGGCTCCAACACTATGCCCATCTATTTATCTGATCCGCAAATTTACTTTCCAAGGTATACATTTGCCTGATTACTTTAAGATAATTTCCTCCCTGGATCACTGGCCTGCTCTGCTGGTGCCAGCTTCACTCCACTCGTGACTGAGTTTGGTAGTGGGGACTGACTTATTTTCCTATTCTGATCCAACACAAAATCCAGCTGAGATCAGTCTGTCACACTGTCATGTTGGGGCAATGGGTCACTTCTGACGTCACCTATTTAAAGGAGTCACCCATAAAACTGAAGGGAGTTATTGCATGGAATTAACAGTAATCTGTAATGGCACTTTTTCTGCCAAAGTAAATAACTGACCATCAACAAATATAAGGGCAGCTAAGTGGCTCAGTGGATAGACCACTGGGCCTGGAGTCAGGAGGCCCCAAGTTCAAATTTGGACTCAGACATTTACAAGCTGTGTGACCCTGAGCAAGTCACTTAGCCCGGTTTGCCTCAGTTTCCCCATCTGTCAAATGAGCTGGAGAAGAAAATGGGAAACCACCCCAGTAACTTTGCCAAGAAAACCTCAAATGGGGTCATAAAGAATCAGACACGACTGAAACTACTAACAGCAAGAAAGTAGATGTGAGGGAGGAGAAAAGACTCAACATTTCACAAAAACACAAAATTTCAGTGTTGGAAAGGACTCCAATAGGGACTTTAATCCAACCCATTACCCACTCCACCTCTCCATAAGCCAGTTTGAGGGTGCTGGGGAAGGGGCATATGGTACAGATAGACAAGGCGAGGAACAGCACTATATCCATTGTGTAGATAAAGAAACTGAGGCTCAGAGAGATGAAGAGATTTGTTTCAGGTCATATAGCTAATAAATGGTAGAGTCAGGACTAGATTCCAGGTTGTCTGACTTGTTGATCAACTTCCTTCCAACTCCTATCACACTGTTATGAAAAGGCCAGAAATTCTCAACGCTCAGGACAGTCCTCTGCGAGAGCTTGAAGGAGTGAGTGCTCTCTTTTCAGTCCATTTTCTACCTCTAATTAACTCTCTGTAGCAGGCCCTCATTTAGGGTTAGAGTCCAGGCCAATGTAAAAGCCTTGTGGCTAACAGACGTGTGATCAACTAAAGGAATGTGACTAGCCTTCTGGACTCCCCTTCCCCCAAACCCTCACATTGTCCTTCAGTGACTTTTCTTGTTCCAGGGCTATGGAGTGGGAGATAACTGGATTCCAGAACAATCCCAAACAGAATTAGCTTGGGGGAGGTGGAGTGGGAAAGATTATTGATGGCCTTGGGCATTTGGGTTTTTCCACTTAGTGCCTAGGAGCAAATTCTGTTTGAGGTTCCAGAGCCACAAGCCCTGGGGTCCAACAGCCAATTAAGAAACTGGGCCAGGACATCTGCCAGCAATGGCAAGACGCAAGTGAGCTCTAGGTTTCAGCCAAAGCAGGGCCCAGGAAGCACTTTTCAAACCACTGTGGGTTGTTAGCAAGTTCTAACTGACTGGATTCACGGAGCTGTTTTCTCAATTTACTTTAGGCTGAGAAAAGAGGTGAGTTCATTTGCAAATCCAGAAGACTATTTCCCAGCAGGAACCTAGGATCTTTGCAAAGCTACTTCATCCGAACTTACCACAGTTGCTTTCTCCATCACTGAGGTAGCGCTGGATCAAGTTTTCCATCCACAACTGGTAGCAGATGCAGCGCTTGGTAATGGGATCACAGTGGCCATGGCCAGAACATTTCAAATGGCAAACTGGGACCAGAATGGGAGAGGTAATAGTTACCGCAGTAGAGACAGATCTTGAGTTCCTCAGGGGCAAAAGGCCTCATATTTTACTTTTTTTGCATCTTAATACAGTGGCCCTTAAATACTCAATGATTTGATATTCTTCTGGTATATGTCCTATGATGCTGAAAGTGTGCCTTCAACTCTCAACTATCTCATCTGAGAGCAATCAATTAACAAATATTTATTAAGCACCTACTACGCGCAAGGCACTCTGCTAGGTGCTGGTTATACAAAGCCAAAAAAGGAATCGCCCTTGCCTTCATGGAGCTTACATTCTATCAGGCAAATGACAGTGAAAGGCTGCTGAAAAGCTCACACATGGATTTGCATGTCAGAAAAAAATTAAATATATAATCAATGTTGCATTATCAAAATTGTATTATCATGTTGTTCGTTGCTCCCCCAGTACCAAGTGCTACCTTCACATAATAAGAATTACATTCAAAGGACAAGGTGGTCCCCTAGGAATGTTACTTGTCCTAGGAGTTGGCTAAGACATCTAGTAATACGAATACCAGCATATCTACAGTTACCCCTTCCACATCACAACTTTCCCCATCACGGTTTCAATATCTCACAGTTCAGCATAAGAAATTAAATAGGAATTTTTTGGGAGTTTTGCGGAAGCAGCAGACAACATGCAAAGACCAGCAGACAACACAAAAAAAAAAGTTTAGAAACTCAGAAATGTGTAAAATATATATATAATATTATATAATGTCAACATATTTTATCTTTTAATACCATAATAATTCAGACATCTTCGGTACAAAGGGAAGGCTAAAAAAATTTTAATACCAGATTGCATGGGCGCCACACCCCTGAAAGGGATAACTATAGAGAGATATATACCAGTAGAAGGTAAGTTCCCTGAAGGCAGGGACAGTTGCATTTTTTTTTTTGCAAGGCAATGGGGTTAAGTGACTTGCCCAGGGTCACACAGCTAGTAAGTATCAAGTATCTGGTCTGAGGCTGGATTTGAACTCAGGTCCTCCTGACTCCAGGGTAGGTGCTCTATCTACTGCACCACCTAGCTGCCCCGACGGTTTCATTTTTATTGTTATTTCTTCCACACATAGCACAGTGCCTGCAAACAGTCGGTGTTTAATAAATGTTGCTGAATTGAGTTAAACTAAATCTAAGTCAACTTTTTGCCAAAAAAGGGATCACATGAGGGTACTTATGATTAAAAAAAATGCAAGTTAGAACCACCTGGACACTTCTAAACTATTTAAGACCTTTAATTGTGAACTATAGTTGTGCTCTTTAATCTAATGGCATAAGGTACAAATGACATATAAAGATGCAATGTTCTTAATTCCTGACAGCCATATTAATTTTTATCTACCACTGTCCCTCCTATTCAAAGATGAAACTAATGATGATAACTCTCTGTAGGGGTAGCTTTAAAAACTGATATATTATAAATATTCTATCCCAGCCTCCCTCAGACCTATAGGTTTGGCAAACCTTAGCCTGTCTCAACATGTTATACTGTTTAGGAAACCTGCCAGAGAATTTAATGCAAAATCAGTGTTTAACATCTTAAGACTAGGCACTCTAAACTTTACTTACACTAATCCTCTTCCTGTGTAAGTGAAGAGTGTCTGACATCACAAGGAGAAACAAAAATGTTCACATAGGAGACTGACCTTCTGTGTCAACTCGCAGGACTTTAAAAAGTAAAAAGTCTGCCTTTTCCTTTAAGAGCTGAGCATGCAAAGTCCGGGCCACCTCAACAGCCTGGATGACTCTGAGAGGCTGTCCGCTCTGCACATAGAATATGACCACAGTGCTGCAGAGGAGATAAAGAGGATATTCTCACCATCAAACAAGGAGTCTTTCCCCTTGAACTTATCGATAGACTTTGAAAGTTGAAGTTTTAAAACTTTGTTGTTTTACAGACCTTATTCCCTCCCAGTCAGTACCCATATACTTTTACATAAACAAAGCAACTGATAATTTGGCATTTTATTCATGTCACACTTTTTTTTTGTAAATTTTTTTTTATTTTAAACTTAAATACAAAATAAGAAAAGAAAAAAAAAATTGCCATGTTCACAGCAGAACATGAGAGGATTAAAAATATAAAGCAATAAATTTCCATTTCAAGAAAGCCTAATAATAAATAGTACACAGTGTGTTCAGAGCTGACCATGTTTTCTTTACTTCCTTGTACATTTTATTTTGTTCTCTGCTGTGCACTTTTTACTTTGTTCTTTTTTCCCTCCTTCTTCCCCCCCCCCAAGAAGGCTACAATTAAGTGCAGCTACACATACACACATACACACACACACACGCATATATACACATATATACAAACATATAAGTACACATACTTACATATACATATATATCTATAATCATACACATATATACACATATATGCATCTATGTAAGACTGTACTATACTTGTTTGTGCTCTGTTTCTCTGAAGGTGGATAACATATTCCTTCATAAATCCAAATCTTTCCATATTTTTCTAAATCCATCAACTCATCATTTCCTACAGTGCAGCAATATTCCAATCTTATAATGTCTAGTTACTTTAAATAGTCTAAAACAATATTGATTAATATGGCTGACATATAGTGTAGTTTCCCTGTTTTTCTCTTTTGACTAAATCTATTTTAGCTTTAATGCCATCTGAGATCATGATTACTACCCCTGCCTTTTATCCCTAATAAATTCTACTCCTGATCTTTATTTTATGTTTGTGTGTATCTCTTATTTCCCATCCCTCCTGACTCCTCTACTTTACTTCTACCTGCTACCTTGCCCTCCTATTATTTAACCTACTCCTCCCCCCAACAAGTATCCTTCCTTTAACCTCCCCCTCCCCACCCTTTCCCTTTGCCCTCTTGTTTCTATCTGAATTTAGAAGACTTTTATAGCCTTCCAAATATATATGTTGTTTCCTCTTTATCCCACTCCTATTAATCTAGACACTTTTCTATACTCCCCCCCTTATCCTATTCCTTTACCCTCTTATTTCTTAATAAATTTAGAAGACTTTTATTCCCTTCTAAATGTATACATTGTTCTCTCATCAGGTCTTTTAGACACCTTTGCAATAGTCTATAGGAGATTAAACACAAAATAATAGCAGGAGAATGACTTGTCCCAGAATCATTTCTACTGAATAATAATAATAATCCAAATTTCTATATCATTTTGAGTCAAATAGCCTAGTATTGGAGTTAGAAGGGAGATTATCTTATCTAAAATTCATTTCAAAGATGAGTGTGGTTTGGAGTGAGTTGACTCATAATTTTCCCAACAGAACCTGTCCCTCTTGTCAGCTTTGTTAAATGTATCATTGCTTCCAGTCTCACCCAGGACCCAAACCTCAGAGTTATCTTTCACTTTTTCCTCTTCTCTTCATTGCATGCATCTCACCAGGTGCCAAATTCCATCAACTCTCTCTCTGTATTGTCCTTCATATCTATCTCCTTTAAAGCAAATCACATTGCCACAGTCCTGGCTCAAGCCTTCACCATCATTTACCTACACTATTATGATAACTGCAGAACTGGACTTCATGCCTCGTCAGTCCCTCCATCTCTCTAATCCATCTTTCATGTAGCTTCAGAATTAATCTTCCTAATCTAGCCTTATTGTACACTATTTTCCTTCAAGAATTTCACATTCCAAACAAAACGGACTATTCACTATTCCCTGATGCCAAACTCTGCTCACTAGACTCTGTGTATTCATTCAAGGTTGTACCCCATGCCCGGACTAACCACACTTCTCCTCCATCTCCACCTATTGAAATATTCTTCTCTTCAAAGCCAAGTTTCTCCATGAAATCTACCCTGTTGAAAATGATTTCCCCTTCCATGTTATGCCCTTTGTCCTGTTTGTTTGTCTGTATGCCTTTTTGCTCCTCCACTGGATTATAAACAGAGGATAGAGATGATGCCATTTTTTATTTTTGTATGCCCAACAGCACAACATTTTATACATAGAAAGAACTTTGAATTTGACACCAGAGGATCTGAATTCAAACCCTGTCTCCGTTACTTACCATGTGACTCCAGACAAGTCCCTTCTCTTCCCTGGGGCTCAGTGTCCTCCATCTTTAAAATGAGAGGGTAGGACTAGATGGCCAGATGATACAAAAACGGTTAAAAAGCCCTGCCCTGAAGAAATCCCCGAGGAGTTTCTTGCTGGGCCACCACATGGTCCCGTACCCTGTACCGGCGCCCACCTCAGGCATGCCTGCCTGCATGCCACTTCATACCTGATATCCGAATGAGCCTGGATCTTTTGTATTCTGATATCAGAGTCCAGCACATTCAGCAGCACTGCCAGCTGCCTCACGAGCATGTCCTTCTGCAGCTCGGTCAGCTGTCCGACTTCCACCTGCAGTATCAGCTCTACTAGGCCAGTCTTTTTAGGGTCTGGGAAAAAGAAGGCATAGAATTTCCACTTGAAAAATATGTAGGTATATCTGGAACAATATGGATACTTTGGGTGTAGCAGAGGCTTGGAATCTGTTGTGTGACTTCCATGTTTAGGAGTAAGGACTGAAAGAAACAGGGTCTTTACCCTCTCCTCCATTCATTCCTCTTATTCCTGCAATTTTGACCATTAAAAGCACTGTTTATGAGTCCTTTCTATTACGGTTCTCTACCACAACATAGTACATAAAGTCACTTGAATCCATTCCCAAAGCCCATCAGATTTCTGCCTTATTGGCCTCTGACCCAGCACATAGTCCTTGTTCTTTCCCAGAAAGCAGAGAAGCTGTGATTTGACTCCCCCAGCCATTCTGTCTAATGACTTGGCATTGTGAGAACATACTGGTCTATTTATGAAGGTCATCCAACCCGACCTTTAGTTCTTTAAAAGAAATGAAACATAAGAATTAAAGCTGCACTATATCATTTTGATTAGCACTATATAGCTATATCCATTTGTAATCAGCTTTTTATTTCACTTCAGTCTCCCATTGCTTCTGAGCAGTAATATAAAAAAAGAAAGAGAAACTACTTGAATGCTATCAGGGAAGGACATTCTTGAGTAGGGCTGCTAAAATGCTGCACAATTCAGACTATTTTCTTGTTAATATAATATAATATATTAATATAATAATAGCTTTGTTAAAAAGGAGAACCCTCCCCAAATGATAAGAGATCAAAGGATATGCACAAGCAATTTTCAAAGGAAGAAATCCAAGCTATCAATAATCATTAAAAAATACTTCAAATCAATAATAATTAGAGAAATGCATATTGAAACAACTCTGAAATTCTACCTCACACCCATTTGGCAAAGATGACCCCCCAAAATGACCAACATTGGAGTAGCTGGAGGAAAACAAGCACATTAACACATTGTTGGTAGAACTCTGAATTGGTATAGTCATTCCGGAAAGCAATTTATAATTATGCCCCAAAAGTCACTGACCAATGCTTACCCTTTGACTTGTCAATACGACTACCAGACCCATACCCCAAAGAGATCAGAGAAAGAGGAAAAGGATACACATGTACAAAAATGGGGGGAAAGGGAGGGGAACTAAGGGGATACCTATCAATTGGAGAACTGCTAAACAAATTGTTACATGAGCATAATGGTACATTGTTGTGCCATAAAAAATGATGAAAGGAAAGGTGTCAAAGAAACCCGGGAAGTCTTATATGAACTGATACAGAGTGAAGTGAGCAGAAGTAGAACAATTTATGCAATAACAGCAATAGACAGACAACTTTGAAAGACTTTGAAACTATGATCAAGGCAGTGGCCCAACACGATTCCAGAGGACTAGAGATGAAACATGATGGCCACCTCCAGACAGAGGAGTGTTGGATGGGAGTGTAGAATAAAGTAAGTGTGTGTGTGTGTGTGTGTGTGTGTGTGTGTGTGTGTGACAAGGCTAATGCTTGACTATACATATTTGTAATAGGTTTTGTTTTTCTTATTTTCTCAATGGGTGGGTGAGGGGAGATGTGAGAGACAGAATTTAGAACTGAAAATAAAATAAAATAAAATTTAAAAAAAAAAACAACTCCAGAGGCAGTTAGGTGGCACAGTGGATAGAGCTCTGGCCTTGGAGTCAGGAGGACCTAAGTTCAAATCCAGCCTCAGACATCTGACACTCACTAGCTGTGTGACACTGGGCAAGTCACTTAACCTAAAACAAAACCAAACAAACAAACAAAAAACCTAACTCTGATGAATGTATAACCAACCATGGTTCCAGAACACTCATAATGAAAAATGCTGCCCACCTCCAGCCAGACAAGTGATGGTCTCAAGCTGAAGAACATGAACTACATTTTTACATGGCCAATGTGGAATTTTTTTTTTTTGCTTGACTATGCACATTTCTTACAAGGGTTTTATTTCTCTTTTTCTACTTTTTTCCTGATGAGGGGAGGTGAAGAGAAAAAATAAAGTAAAATGAAAAAGAGAACCCACTTTTTCATAACAAGTAATTTCCCAAATAGAAATGGCAAAGAGAAGCAGTATTAACCCTAGGATAAACAGTCAGACCTCAGAGTCAGAAAGACCTTGGTTCATGTCCTGCCAATGACAAATGACAATGATTCACACACCCTTAAGACAAGACTTAACCTCTTAATGCTCTAGCCAACTTTCTAAAATTATGCAGAACAGGTGTGGGCCTGCACACCTGCACAGATGAAATCACAAATCCAGACCAAGACAACAACCACAAAATCGGTTACTAAATTGAAAAGAAACCCAAAGGCGGACCACATAAATTATAAATTTGCATAAGGGACTGCAAAGAAACAGAACTTGAGGGTGATGGTCATACCAGGCCGCACTTCCACTGTAGCAGTATCAATGTCAGAGTCTCCTTGGAGGTCTGTGACTTTCAAGTGGAAAGTATAGACTCCTTCCACCAGATTGATGAGCTGCAGAGATGCACTGTGGTCTGAGCCGTGGATGACATCCTAAAAATCACATGCAATTCAGTATATTATTTATTAATAGTAATTCCTGACTAATTAGAGTCTCTTTATCAAGGCTTTGGCTCCTCATCCTTTCCTATATCATTGCCATGTATAAAATGGTACTCCCTTTAAAGAGTTCTCTGGAGATTCTAGAGGCCTCTCCTGGAACCAAATGTGCAGAGACACTCTTCTCTGTCCTGAGGAGTCAGGGTAGAGAGAATCCCAGCAGTGTGCCAGCAGGCATGCAGACACAATAATCATAGCAGCTTACATTTGGCTAGCACTTTCCTTATGAATACTTTTGCTTAAAATTTTTGTGGGGAAAGAACTACTTTCCTAAAGGTCACACAGTTGGCAAGAATTGAAGCCAAAGCTTGTACTTAAGTATTTTGACTGCAAGCTTAATGCTCAGTTAGAGAGCTTTTGTTATCTCTCAAATAGAAAGTACCCACTTGTAAGAAGAGCAGTTACATTACATTTCAGAAGCAATCAAATAGGTACCCCATGGAAAGTTCTCTTTAAGAAAATAACACCCCATCAAGCATGAGTTCAGCAACCCTTTGAAAGGTTTAAAGAACTGAATAAAAGCACAGCATCATTGTTCAAAAACCCTTTACTATTATAATCCTCCTTTAAGTAAAATTCAGAGGACTTAACTATGTATCTTTCAAACCCCAAGTTGGAACAAAAGTCATGATCTAATTAAATCTAAAGCCCTAGAGATGGGATCTCATGTAGAATGGGTTCAACTGGGAGGCAGAAGACCTACGCTCTAATACTGACTTTGCCAATGACTGAGAGACTTCAGACAAATTGCTCCTTTCTTTTTACCTCAGATTTCCCATCTGGGAAAACAGAATGATACCCCTTCTTTGACTTGGCCTTTCAGATATGATGTACACACACACACCCCTGGATGCTCAATCATTCAATAAACATTTATTAAGCATCTATTATGTTTCAAGCAGGGTGCTAACCATTAAAGAGGCAAGACAGTCCTTGCCTTCAAAGAACTCACAATCTGATGGATGATGAGTGGAAAGAATTGAAGAGCATGATGCCAATTTTATATCCTCTGCGTTGGCTGCACAGATAGCATTCTGAAGTTCCTACACCATCCAAAGTCTTGCCAGGGAAGGAAGTGAGGCAGGATTCCAATGTTTTTAAATTAGGAATAGTGAGAAAAATACTCCCCTTCTCTTAAATCTGTATATTTGCTGGTAAATTCTACCATGCTGAAATGGCTCCAGTGCTGAATTGCATCAGTCAGCTGATGGCCAGCCTAGCAGAGGTTCATCCACCTGGAATCATAACTAGGAATTTTTCTATCTGAAGCAAGAAGCAGAAAAGTTGCTCTTAGTGGCAGCAGTGGGCGAAAAGGAGAAGACAGAGATCCTGGACCCTTGCATGAGGCTGGGAACAGGGCTCACTCCTTTGGATCATACAGTAGTTTATAATCTACTATAATCCAAGCAAAAAACATTTATTAAGTGTCTGGTATGTGTAAGGTACTCTGCTAGGCCCTGGAAGAACAGTTCTTCCTCTCAAACAACTTACAACTTTAAAGTCATCCTTGACTCTTCCTATCCCTTACTTGATATATTGGATGAACTGCCAGCCTCGAAGATTCAGTTTTCATAACATCTCCCACATCTGCTCCCTCCTTTCCACATTACTGCCACCCCTCTAACTCAGGTCTTCATCACCTTTCACTGGGACT
The DNA here is from genome assembly GCF_900497805.2 of Vombatus ursinus. Classification (NCBI taxonomy): domain Eukaryota; kingdom Metazoa; phylum Chordata; class Mammalia; order Diprotodontia; family Vombatidae; genus Vombatus; species Vombatus ursinus. The sequence goes on along the minus strand of NW_020940355.1, from coordinate 110,062 downwards.
AGTAAAGTAAATTGCTAATTGAAGTCCCAGCTTCCAGTCTCTCAACTCTGCTGTCAAAAAAATCTCCTTAAAGTCCAAGGCTGACCATGTGACCCTCCTGTTCAAGAATCTTCAATGGTCATACCTGTTCCATGTTTACAACATGTAAACAGATTTTGTTGTTGTTTATTCATTTTTCAGTCGTGTCCAACTCTTCATGACCCCATATGGGGTTTTCTTGGCAAAGATACTGGAGTGGTTGGCCATTTCCTTTTCCAGTTCATTTTACAGATGAGGAAACTGAGGCAAACAGGATTATGTGACTTGCCCAGGGTCACACAGCTAGTGTTTGAGGCCAGATTTGAACTCATAAAAAGGAGTCTTCCTGACTCCAAGCTATCTATCTACACACATATATACATACATATATACATACACACATACATACACACACACACACACACACACATATATTCCTATTTGATCCTCACAACAATCCTGTGAGGTAGATGCTATTATTATTCCCATTTTACATATGAGAAAGCTGAAGCTGAAGCTAAGAGAGTTTAAGTGACTTTCCCAGGACCATACAATTGGTAAGTGGCTGAAGGAAGATTCAAAGTCAGGTATTCCTGACTCCAGGTCCAACATTCTCTCCAGTATGTCACCAAAACAGAAGGCATAACTAGCTTTTTTTCTAAATGCTAAGCTTAGGAGCTTTATTTTATCTTGGGGCAACTACAGATTCTTGAGCAGGAGAGTCACATGGTCAGATTGAGATATTAAGGAAATTATTTTGATAGACTGGAGAGATTGGAGACTGGAAACTGGGAATCCAATCAGCAGGTTACTTCAATAGTCCTGATGAAAGGAGACAAGGCCATGAACTAGAGTGGTGGCTATTTTGTGGAGAGAATAGGATAGATGGGAGACATGATGGAAATGTAATATTCAAGAAGATTATGGATTATCTGCCATAATCACAGATAAAGGAGAAGGAAGAGTCAAGGATGGCTCTGAGGTTGTGACCCTCAGTGGCTACAAGCAGGGCAGTGCCCTCAATAGAAATAAGGGGGAGGGGGGGGTTGGAGAAGGGATGATGGTATAGAGGAAAAAGATAATGAGTTCCACGTTGTACACATTGAGTTTGAGATACCTATGGAATACCTAGTTGGAGATACACAATGGGCAATTGGTGACATGCTATAGGTGCTCAGGAAAAGAGATGAGTATTGGATTTATAGATCTGGGAGTTATCTGCAAAGAAATAATCATTTAACCCATGGAAGTTGATGAGATCACAGAGAGGGAGATGAGAGAAATGATTATTAAAAACTAATGACTCAGGAGATTCAGAGTTTCTCCTTTCTTTTCTACTTTCAAGACCTCAGTCTTTGAAAGTCGAGTTAAACTTCTCCGCTATCTGACCCAACCAACCCTACAAGGAATTTCTAATCTCAAGTGAATTCCATTCAATCAAGCTTGGGTGGAGATTGATCCTTTTGTTTGGAGAGCCCAAGGCTGGGCTACTTAAGTGTAGAGACAGTTTCTCTGTCCTGGGTAACAAGAAGTCACTCTCAGCCCTGCATTTTAATATAGCTCACCTTGCGTTGTGTTATCTAATCACAGTTGATTGCCACTCCTCAGGAACACCTACTCTTTGAAGAGTATATGAACAGTGAGTCCACTGACCTGATTGTCTTGGGTCTAAGAGAGAGACAGCCAAATGACCATCTTTTTATTAATAACATGGTGGCCTTATTAATAAAATTATTAAATTACCCAAAAACTATGTCTCTCAAATTTTTTTAATCTTCACAGGGGTTATATAAAGAGAAGACCCAGGACGGAGCCTTGGGGGACACCCACTGTTAACAAGTAGATCATGGACAATGATATAGCAAAGGAGACTGAAAAAAAAATCCAGGAGAAAACAATGTCACAAAAGCCAAGAAGAGAGCATCCAGATGGAGAGACAGTGTGTTTAAAGCTTCGGAGATATCAAGAAAGATGATGACTGAGAAAAGGTTATCGGATCTGTCAGTTAAGCTATACCTTGTTAGCATTGAAGAGAACAGTTTCTGTTGAGTGATCTCAATAGAACAGATCTAGCTTCTGTTGGAAACCAGAATTGTAAGGGTTGAGGAGTGAATAAGAGAAGGGAAGGCAATGAATGTAAATGCCTTTTTTCTGGGACATTGTCTATAAAAAAATAAAAGAGCCATAGGATAGCTTCCTATTTTAAAGATTTGTTCTTGTTAATTATGTACTAATTAAGTCAAGCAAGTCCAGATAGAATAGCAGGCATGAGAGTGGGCAATATGACACCCTCACACACCACCCTTTTCTCTGATCTACTACCGCCATTCCTATGCACCTATGGGCTGGACCCTGGCCATCCATCTCTCTCTATTCATACTGATGCTGGATGAGTCCAAACCCCAGTCAGGGGCTGTGAATGATTGAGACCTTCCACCATGACAAAAAGGCAGTGAGACCAGGAGCTTACCTGCTGATTTGACCAAGACCAAATAGAAGAGAGCATAAGCAGACTCACCCTGGCCCCCCAGCATGTGTGTTGGTGAAAGAGACAGGAAGAGAGTAAAAAGTCGTAGGCAATATGGTATTCTCCTATTGTCTGTAACAATCCTAGTATCTTTCTCTCTCCAAAAGATCTGGAAACAAAAGAGAAGGATCCAGGACCTCTAGGCAAGAAAGTTTAAGGCTAAGGCATCTGGAGTGCCAAGGATCCAGCAGAGGGAGGGAGGGAGGCTAATACCCAGAATGGCAGAACTTGCTGGAGGCTACTGCTTTGAAATTGGACAACTCCACACTTTTCCCTACACTACTGTGCCCAGACACCCAATGTTGGAATCAGGGTATAGCTAAAGGAAGAAGAAATGTCTGGCCCAGACTTTTCCAGACCCTAGTGGGGGAGCAGAGTCTAGCTCCAGTCAGATAATAATCTGACCTACCCTTTTCTCTTTACTTTCCTGAGCATGACTCACATCTGCTCATCCTGTGCCCACGGGGCCAATTTGGCACTATCTAACATTTTGCTGTGCCTAGGTAAAAATCCTAGGTACCTCAGCCTTGCTATAGTTCTCTGTTATCACCAAACTGCTGGCCAGCAGGTAATGATGTTTTCTTCTTTGTCATTAGCAACTCATGCAACTATCTACTAAGGTATGGAGGGGTTGTGATCTGCATCTGTGGGAGGAATACTCACAATGAAGAAATTCCAGATCATTTGAAGAACTGGGGCAATAATAATTCACATATAGAACTTAGTTTAATAAGCACTCATAACAACTCTGTGAAGTAGATAGCATAATATTATATCTTCATTCTACAGATGAGGAATTTTAGGCTCAGAAAGATGAAATGTCTTGCCCAAGGTCATATGACTGGTCAATGTCAGCTCCACTATTCAAATTCAGGCCTTCTGATTCCAATTGCAATATTATTTCCATTCTATTACATTATTTTTATCTTAATCTAATAATCCTTCCACCTGCATTTGCCAGGCTATTCATGCTCAATAAGTCTGGCTGCCCTAATGAAAGCAAATTCACAAAGGCTTTGCCATGCCATGCAACATTATCAAAGGATGACTCAAATACTCACTCCAGCTGCTGGACTTTGACCATCCCGGATCCACAGATAAGACACAATTCCTTGGTCGTCAGTAGACATTGAACCATCCAGAGCAATGGAGTTATTGGGAAGCACAAGAACATGTCTGCCACCAGCGTGGGCTCTAGGAGGACTGTTGTTTTCTAAGTCACATGGAATAAAATGGAAGCAAAAACATTTTTGTTCAAAACACTGGTGATGGAAACGATGACCATATAGAGCATATTAAAAATCCATGGTTAGTTTATTTCTCAGTTCTATAGATGTAAGATGTACAAAAGCTATAGTGTATGAGAATCCCCTCTGTGAAATATCAATTGGTCACCCAGCCTCCACAGATGACCTTCAGTGATAATGAACCCACTAACTCCTTAGGCAGTTGATTCCACTTTTGGACAGCTCTCATTATTTAGAAGCTATTCCTTCCATTAGCTAAATACTAGCCAAAAATAATGATAATAATGATAGCTAGCATTTATATAGCACCTACCCTGTGCTGGGCATTGTGCTAAGAACTTTACAAATATTATCTCATTAAGCCTCACAGCAAACCTGAGAGGTAAGTGCTCTTATTATCCACATTTTACAGCTGAGGAAACTGAGGCTAACAGAGGTTAAATGACTTGTCCAGGGTCACACAGGTAGTTGGTGTCTAAAGCTGTATTTAAACTCAGGTCTTCCTGTTTCCAGGTCCACCGTACTACCTAGCTACCTAAATCTGTCTCTCTGTAAATCCTACCCACTGTCTTAGCTTCAGCTTTCTGAAGACAATGATTACATTACATTACATACCCATTAGGATTCTCTTCTCTGAACTGTCTCCAGCTCCAACAACCATTCTTTGCATGGCCTTGTCTCTCCTGGTCCCTCACTTTCTTGGTTGCCCTCATATGAATATGCATTGGCCTCTCTTTGTCCCTCCCAAAACATGGGGCCCAGAATAAAATATACTCCTCCATGTGAGTTCTGATGAACACTTCACTTACATGTCTTTGTATCCCTTTTTAGCACAGTGCCTGTCACACAGTAGGAGCTTCATAAATGCTTATTGACTGACTGACTTACTGACTGTCAGTAAGCCTCTGTGAAAATGTGAACTCACACTCCAAAATGTGTGTCAGGGGAAGGTGAAGGCAAAACTGCTTAGTGAGTTGAATGCTAAGGAAGAACAGGGAGGCAGCAAATCCCCCTGAGCCCTAGAAGGTTGGATGTTGAAATACTGAGGAAAAGAGAATAGGGCTCAAGGCTAATTTTCCTCCTCAGGATGAACTTGTCTTTGAACTGTACCCGAGAAGAGTTCCTGCATATGTCCTTCCTTTTAAAAAATCACATACCTGTGTGACTTTGGGCAAATCACTCAGCTTCCCTGGACCTCAGTTTTCTCAACTGTAAAATGATAGATAGGATAACCTCGAGGTCCCTTCCAGCTCCAGATTAATGATCTTTTGTCTTGTTGTTCCACCAATGTCTTCCTATAACAAGCAAGTCTTTCTATAATATCAAATCCCCCGTGAATTTGAGGACTGGAGCTTGGTTTGTTGTTGCTGTTGTTGTTTTTCAAATTCCCTTGGAAGCCTAAGAGGCAGATGGAGCCTCCCACCTCCCACACCTGCGATGATCGCATGCATCAGTCCAACGTTTAGGGCCAAAGGTAAAGAAGCCCCTCAGCTTACCCTCCCTGACGGCCACGGAGAGGGTAGCCATGCTGCTTAGGCCCTGGCGATCCTTCACTGTCAGTCGGAAGTGGTAGGTGCCAACCTGCAGTCCAGTGACTGTGGCTACAGCTTTGTCGATGTTTTCCATCTCCACAGCACTTGGGCCTCTGCAAGAAAACAGCAAGGTTGGGGGTGGAAATTACCACATGTGGCTTTGTTTCTGCCAGGCATTATTATCTACATCTTTTTAAACTCCTATTTTTTCAGTGAGAATCTGCATTAGCTAGAGAATTCATGATGGGCTTAGAATGAAAGAATACGGTGGCTTGAATTCTACATTGCAAGACTTATCAGCCCTACGGAGCTTTTATCAGGCTCTGTTGGATTCCTGGGAATAAGGTACATATTGGTAAGTTAGTAAAATGATCTGCCCTTTGGATAATAAGACTTGCATACTATTCCTAACTTCTCATCTAAACAAAAACAGGAAAATTAACGAGAATATAAGGTGTGGAGCCGGACTTTCTGGGTACTAGTCCTGGCTTTGCCACTCACTAGTTCTGTGATCTTGGGCAAGTTACTTCAAAACCCTTTGAGCCTCAGTTTCCTCATTTATAAAGGAGGGCATTGGATTAAATGATCTCAAAGTTGCCCTTTCTACCCCCAAGTTCTACAGTTTTCTCTTTTTCAGGTCAAGGTTAGAACGGTATATATTATTATCTCCCATATTCTCAGTTATCCAATCAGTCAGTACAGTGTTGTACCAAAGACCAAGAAGGACATCAATTTACCCTGCTGTTGGAGGCCCCTAGGTGGTTGGGTGGATAAGCACTGTGCCTGAAGTCAGGAAGACACGAGTTCAAATCCAGCCTCAGACACTCATTAGCTATGTGGCCCTGGGCAAGTCACTTAACCTCTGTTTATTTAATCTATAGGAGGAGGAAATAGCAAACCACTCCAGTATCTTTGCTTTTATCTCAACTGGCTAGAGAGTTGAACACAACACACAGACATACACATGCAATTTGGTCTAGAAATACAATAAATCCAATAAGGATTTGTGCAGGGATCAGGAAAGGGGAGAACAGATTGGGGAAAGAGTTGTTGTCCAGTCACGTCTGACTCTTCATAACCTCATATGGGTGTGGTTGGTTTTTTTTTTTGCAAAGATACTAGAGTGATTTGCTACCTGATATTTTCCCAGTGATAGAAAATGATGCCTTGGTCATCAGTGCTTCTGCTTCCATCAAGGACCATGCTTTCCACAGGGAATGTCAGCTCTTTGTCTGGGCCAGCCACAGCTACAGGAGGACTGTTGTTTTCTACAATAACAAAACCAGAATGTGAAAATGAGCACTTTTAAAATTATATTACCAATGCTCAGATTCTTTTTTAAATGTTTGTTCTGAATTCATTTACATCAAGTCACAAAGTAATTGGACCCTCAGAACCACCAGGATACAGTTTCGTGTGAAAAATAATGAAGGTCCTACAGAATAGATTTTTAAAAAATCAATCAATCAACATTTATTAAGTATCTACTATGTGCCAGACACTGTGCTAAATACTAAGGATATAAAAGGAAGCAAAAGAAAGTCCCTGCCCTCAAGGGCTTACAATCTAGTGGGGGATACAACATATAATAAATACATACAAATCAAGCTATATTCAGGATAAATAGGAAATAATTAACGGAGGAAAGATATTAGAATTAAGAGGGTTTAGGGAATTTTGTTGTTGTTCAGTCATTTTCAGGCCTGTCCAACTCTTCATGACCCCATTTGTGGTTTTCTTCTCAAAGATCCTGGAGTGGTTTGCCATTTCTTTCTCCAGCTCATTTTACAGATGAGGAAACCAAGGCAAACAGGGTTAAGTGATTTACCCAGGGTCACACAGCTAGTAAGTGTCTGAGGAGGTATTTGAACTCAGGAAGATGAATCTTCCTAACTCCGGACCCAGCACTCTATCCAGGAAAGGCTTCCAGTAAAAGATGAGATTTTAGCTGGGATTTAAAGGAAACTAGGGAGGTCAGTAGGCAGAGTGGAGGAGGTTGAACATTCCAGGCATGGGGAACAGCCAGAGAAAATGCTCTGAGCAAAGAGATGGAGTGTCTTGTTTGTGGAAGAGTCAGGAGGCCGGGATCACTGAATCAAAGAGTATATGTTGAGGAATAAGGTGTAAGAAGACTGGAAAGGTAGGAAGGGGCTAGGTTATGAAGGTTATGAACATATTACAAGGATGGGACATTATATAAATTGTCAAAAAAAAGTTTCTGTATTGGATATTTGGCAAAATTGGCTTTCTTTGTCACCAGGGAGAGTTCAATCAAGGGTAGAGGTAATGACTCTAACATAGAGTCAAAAGTTATTTTTGACTTTTAAATAAATTTTTAGATTTCAATTATTTAAATTTTAATTTAAATTAAATAAAAATTTAAATGATTTTCAAATAAATGAATGAATGAATTGAATGAATGAATAAAAGTTCCTAGAATTCACAGGATTCTTTGAGTGGGTTATTGAGATTTTTGCACAACCATACCCAAGCTCTAAATAAAGTGCCCAGCTGTTGCCTGTAGGCCAAGAATATTTGCTATAGCTTTCACATAACAGATGACACCAGCTACCATGTCTACCACAAGCATTTGTGACTACATATATAGTTACTATGCAGATTATTGAAATGGCCCACAGTAGTAACCAAACATGTCATAAAAATATGTTTTCACCAAGGAAGTACTAGACATTCCAACTGATCATCAGGTGAACTAGTGAGTACTGGGCTGCAGTGGGATTGTGTCCTTTTCTGTCTAGGACAGGTCAGCAGATTTTAGTTTTTCTGCATCTTAGTTTCTGTGAAGGTAAAATGAGAATTCTCCTTTCCTTTCAATTCACCAAGAAAACAGCAGTGGAAGTAAGAGCTGTGGCACAGATTCCCTTTCTTTCTCTAGAATAAAAAGCTACAGATGCCATTTAAGTCAGCAGAGCAGTTGGGGTATTATAAGTTAAGGCATTTAAGAAATGTAGAGGTAGCTCATACAGAGCTACCAGGTGGCGCAGTGGCTACAGTCCTAGACTTGGAGTCAGGCAGACCCTGCATTCAAATCCAGCTTCAATCACTTAATAGATGTGTGACTGGGCAAGTCACTTAACTTCTGTCTGCCTCAGTTTCCTCCTTTGTAAAATGGGGATATCACCTACCTCCTAGGGTTATTATAAGGATAAAGGATGATAATAATATTTGTATTTAGATTCAGAGAGACAGAAACCTAGCCTCAAGGTCAGATACAATCATAGTCTGAGACTTAGAGATATGTACTGTTAAGGGGTCCCTTGAACTTGTCTTTTTGAGTTGCCATATTTTCCAGGGACACTGAACCCAGCGTACGCAGGAGGCCTTGAATGTGGCAAGGATGAAGCCCTCACCCTGCCCCAGGCTGATATAATGTATTGTTTGCCTCCCAAACTGGACTCCCTGTGTGTCCTCGGCAGTCAAGACAGGCACTAGACAGTCTGCACTAGGCTTGTGCAGCTGGGACCCTTGTAGATAGGCAGACCATCGTATCTTCTTGGTCTAGCAGTTCCCAAGGGAAAGGAACGCAGCTTTTGCCATTGGCCTTGCTCCTCCCTTTGGAAGAGGTTTTGTTCTTTTCCCACCTTTATTATACCTTTCCCTCTCCCATGTCATGGCCCTTTAGGTGGAAATTTGGGCTTCTTCTTCCTTTGCTATACTGTGTGGCCAGCTTCTGTATGGATTGTGAACTCTGTGGGTTCCACATGTGTGCTCACTTCTCTTGTAATAAACCTAGTTTTCACATACGTTTCATGAAGATGTGATTGCCTATTGACAGTACATATAGAAATGAGGAAACTGAGACAGAATGACAAATGAAAAAACAGACAAAAACACAGACACTCAAGGGCTAAAACACTGATACAGAGAAAGATGGAAGACTGACATAATATTCGTAAAGTACTTAAAGTACTATGAAATGAGTAAGGAATGAGGAGGAAGAAGAAGCCCCACAGGTCCACCAAAAACTGCCCTCTAGTGTCATTCTTTCCCTGCCTTTCTCTTCAGGCTCCCTCCCACTCTTGAGTGCCTGTCTTGGGAGAGGGCCACAGAAGCCACTGCCTAGTTCCCAAGAGCCTGCAAGGGGAGGGCGTAAGGGCCTCAAAAACACAGGTGTTCCATCAGCCACCACCACCATCCATATGTGGAACAACAAATGGAGAAGTTTTGAATGCTGTGGATCAGTTCACTTACCTTGGTAGTGTACTTTCCAGGGATGTACACATTGATGATGAGGTTGACACATGCATTGCCAGAGCTAGATCAGTGTTTGGGAGGCTCCAAAGGAAAGTATGGGAAAGAAGTATTAGACTGACTACCAAAATGAAGGTCTACAGAGCCGCTGTGCTGACCTCATTGTTGTATGCCTATGAAACCTGGATAGAATACCAACGCCATGCCAAGAAACTGAATCGCTTTGATTTGAATTGTCTTAGGAAGATTCTGAAGATCACCTGGCAGGATAAGATACCAGACACTGAGGCCTTTCTTGAACTAAACTGCCAAGCATTCAAACTGTACTGTAGAGAGCACAACTCCAATGGGCTGGCCACATTGTTCAAATGCCAAACATACACTTGCCAAAAAGACTATTTTATGGAGAATTCACATAGGGCAAGCATTCACATGGTGTCAGAAGAAGTGATACAAGGACACTCTTCAGGTTTCTCTTAAGAACTTTGGAGAAAAAAAAGAACTTTGGAATTGATTGTGTGACATGGAAGACACTGGCATCAGAGAAGGTGCTGTGCTCTATGGGCAAAGCAGAATTGAAATAGCACAAAAGAAACGTGAGATGTGCAAATTTAGAGAATCCACCCCAAATGTTCACATGGATTATTTGTGTCCAACCTATGGTAGAACATTCTGAGCTCATACTGGTCTGACGAGCCACAGTTGGACACACTGTACCTTGACGTTAGCATAGTGATGTCATTTTGGTCCTTTTTGAGAATGAAGGACAACAACCAATACCAAAATACTATGTAAACACTGGCTGTTGTTGTTGTTGTTATCATTATGACACTCATATTTAGCTTCTTTCCAAAAAGTAGCAAAGGTAAGAATAAGGGAGCTTTATTTCCATAGGCATGTTAGTTAGATATAGGTTGAATACTTTCTTAGGACATCAGAAAGCAAGGCACAGCTTCTTCCAGCAACAGGCCATTCATTGACAAGTATCAAAAGTAAAATCATACTACAGAATATTGGACAAGGGCTCAGCTGACCTTGGGGGTGTAGGATGGAAGAGGAAGTATAATCTCAGATATCAGTAGGGTCACATCCTCAGGAACTACCTACAAACAAGAAGCTAAATTATAAAGTCAATCTACTTCTACCTGGCCATAGGACATCTGAGTGTCTGGCCACAGTGTCCTAAAAAGACCCTTCTAAGAAATGCCTGTATCACTGAGGCAGAAGAGTAAAATATCTATGACCATATCAGAAGATTCTAGACTTTGAGCTAAATGATTCTTCAGAGGCCATGCCCTTTAACCTCCTCATTTTACAGGTGAAATCTGAAATTGGAGTGACCTTGAGGATGACTGCACTGTGACATTTCATCCCAGGGTCTGGAAATTAAAATTATAATGGGACTCTGGAACTAAAAGCAAAAACTCCTTTTATTTCAGGTCCCAATGTCTGCTGCCTCAATTCAATCCCAACTCAGGGATTTAGGACGAATTTCTCTCTGCTCAGAGTCAACAGGCTCAAGGTATTTTCATTCTCACCTACCAGGCTGGACAATCACAGTGACCTCAGCAGTGGATTGCTGTGTTGATGAATCTGTGATCATCAGCTGAAATGTATAATCTCCTTCCTGCATTGCCGACAACTGAAGGTACGGTGTTCTCACTCCCTGGGCATTTGACAATTAAAAAAAGAAAGAAAAGACAAATATAGGATTATAGACAATATGCATAGAGGACCTAATGAGAAAATATGACATTTTGCAAAACTAAGAGACTTAATAAAGATATTTTGCCCAAGCAAGGAATGTTTGTATGTCTTCAGGGATTTGGGGATGAAAATTCAAAGCAGCAGAAATTCTCAGAGGCAGCATGTTATTCATTTGAGCTAAAATAATTAAAATGGCCACCTTTAGCTTTAATAGATGTTTATCTCTTCTGTTGGTAATAACAGCAATACTCCCATCTAAATGTCAGATTATTATGAAATATTTACACTATCTGAATGTTTAACTCCCATTATAATTTCTTTATTTCCCTTAACAATAGCTAACATTTATGTAAAGGTTTAAGGGCTGCAAAGTGCTTTTCATACATTACCTCTTTTAATTCTCACAGCAGTTTAAGGTAAGTGCTATTATTGTTGCCATTTTACAAATGAAGAAACTGAGGCTGAGAGAAATTAAGTGACTTGAGTAGGGTCACACATCTAGTAAGTGTCTGAGGCGGGATTTGAACTCAGGTGATCCTGATTATCCACTATAGCAACTAATTGCCTCAAGTTTCCCCTGCAAATATTTGAAAACAGAACCAAGATGTTTATAGATTATAGACTTTTGGAGCTAATAAGGACGCTTTAAAGATTATCTAGAACAATTCCCTCATTTTATAGATCAAGAAACTGAGGTCAAAAAAAGGTATAGTGACTTGCCCAGGATCACACAAGTAGTTAGTGGTAATTCTGGCATCTGAAATCGAAACACAGATCTCTAAATCTAGCACTCTTTCTACCATAATATTTTGTCTACATTTCTCTTCATTTCTTGGTTAATATCTCAGCCATGTGTATACTTCCATCTTTCTCTTTATCTGTGTCTTAGTCCTTGAGTGTCTACATTTCTCAATCTGTTTCTCTATCTCTTATTCTGCCTCAGAATTTCCTTGTTTCTATACATATATCTCTGTGTCTCAGTCTGTGATTGTATTTGACCTTGACTCTAGGTCTCTGTCTCTGAATCTGTGTAACCTCTCTGAACCTCAGTTCCCTCTTCTGTAAAATTAGTTTTATGGTTCAACTAGATGATCTGGAACCTTCTATGATTCAATAAAATATCCTTTCTTCATGCTGACTTCAACACTTGAGTAGACCCATGATCTCTCCAACTGTACCTTCTCTTTCTATATGGCTTTCGTCCATATCCTTCCATGAATCTTCCACAGAGGGTCCCTGTCATGTGCTACCATTATGAATGTGCATGTGCATGAATGTCCATCCCTCAACATTGCTACATGATCAGTTCCCCTATCCTAATCATACACTCTTTGATGATATTTTTCTCTACTCCTAAAGATTTTTCACTGGTAATGTACTGCAATCTGTTCAACCCTATCATGCAGATACCACTGCCATTTAGATGGCCAATCATTTTAGTTCTTCTGAGACTGTTGCATTGCATCATTCAATAGGCCCAATTCATTATCTGTTCCTAATATCTGTTCAGGATAAATGCACTGACAGACCAGCTCTGTGCATTGTCCATCCAACTACATATAGTCTGATCAACATCTATTTTTCCTGTGTTTTTTTTTCTGTTCAGAAAATTAAGCCTAAACCTTTTAAGTAATTGTTAATCTCATTTAGGAGGCTCTGCATGATATCAGGGCTTGATACAATCAGCACAGTACCAAACACTAAGATCAGCATCTGGAAGGCTTCCCTATCTCTAAGGAATCTCTCTTTCATTTGGGTTCTGCACTAATGGCAAACTGTGAGGGACTGTCTGATGTTGGCAGCTACCAGGTTGGGCGCTGTGGCAAGAGTAGGGTAAGATCTGGGTATTTTGGAAGTCGAGGCAGGGGCTGTGGTAGGCTGAGTCGTGGTGAACTGGGATGGGCTGGGTATGGAGAAGCCCTGAGGCAGTGGGCAGTGCTATGTGAGATAAGCTGGGTGCAAGGAAGTAGCCGGAGCTTGAGCTCCTGAGGCGGTGCCACGTGGGAGTGGGACGGCAGAGGACTGAGTTCCCTTTGCTTAGTCCCCTCCCTATATGCAACGTCATCCCCAGACGCCTCTTGTGACCTTCCTGACTTCCTGGGTCCCTTTGTGCAGCACTGACCCCAGACCCCTCCTCCCAGTGTCTGAGTCTGACTTCCTAGGTCACGTATTCTGTCTATGCGCTAATCCCAGATGCCTCCTCCCTGTATCCGGTCCTAACCTCCTACGTCACTCCCTCCCCCTTGGTGTGCTAAACTCAGACAGCCCCTTCCGGTATCTGACCCTACAATCGTTGGCTAGTAAGCGGGCTGGGGAGGAGGGGCTAGGTAGGTATTTAGGAACGAGCGTGGTCAGATCACACGCGCGCTCTCTCCTGGCTCCTGTTCTGTTGCTCTGGCCTTGCTGCTTGGGCTTGCTATGATGGCTTGCTGTGATGGCCTCTGAATAAAGCTCTGGTGTTGGCACCTCCCGATGGCTCGTCTCTGTGTGTTTATCCGGCTGAGGACCGAAGACTCGGAAGTGAGTATGACTCTGGTAGCCTGCTCCTTATAGGAGGAGAGGGTACTGCGCGCGGCCGGCAGAAGGTCGGCGCGGCCAGTACAGCAAACAACTTAGGCAGATATACAGCTCCTTATTTTAAGCCTCTCTTGAGGTTAAAATCAAGGGTTGTTGAACAAACTTATATTTGGTGAGTTTGATTTTAACATTTGATATCTTATTGGAATGGCATTTGTTCTATAAAATAAAATGTTTTTTTGAATAGTAAAAAATCAATATACACAGTGCAATCTTATATTCTCTACAACTGTGTTCCTTCAGGATGTTGGATCAGGGGAAGAGACTTAGAACAGACTTCAGATGTCATTTAGTTTAAAACCTTCATCTTACAAACAAGGCCAAAGAGGTTAAGTGAGTTGTCTAAGATCATAAAGATGGGAGCGGGGATTCGAATTCAAGTCCTCTGCCTCCAAAAGCAACAGCTCTCCCAAAGAGACTCAGTCCAAAACGGTAGAAGAGGTCTAGCAGGGCCTAGAAAATGGACTTGAGTCAGTCACCCTAATGGACTGAGTGCTTTACTTTCTCTTTCTTTCTTTCCCTCTGCTCTCTAGCTCCCTTCTTTCTTTCCCATAGAGTTTAGAGCCTAGAATAGCATGCAGTTCAAGAAAGCTCCCTTCACAAAGTAATCACAAAATGAGGGAGGCTATGGGTAGCAATTCTACCCCTATACAGGACCAAAGGAAGACCTAAAGATACTCCAAACTATTTTTTAAGATTTGAAAAGGTGAAGGTTCCATGCCACATCACAAATTCGTAATACTGAAGTGCAGTAGAAAGTGGGTTTGATTTCAAGTCTCAGGATGTGGATTTGAATCCTGGCTATGCTGCTTTCTTCTTGTTATAACCCTTGGCAAGTCACTTTACTACTCCAGACCCTGGTGTTGGATAAGATGACTTTCAAGGTTCCTTCCAATCCAGGGTCCCTAAATCTCACAGTTCCATGCTCCCAAGTGCTATTCCTACTTCATAGAGCACACTGGGGACTGTGAAGTTGGAATCTCTATGTAAGGGTCCCAATGGCAAAATCACAGAATCTCAGAATTGAAAGGGATTCCAGAGGCCATCTATTCCAACCTGTGCCAGAATAAGGATTCCATCTGCAATACGTTTAACAAGTGGTCGTTCAGCTTTTGCATGAGGAGGAAACCATTACCTCCCAAGGAAAACCATTCCATTTTGGCCAGCTCTAATTGTTAAGAAGTTTTTTCTTACATCAAGCCTCTTTACAACTTATATCCACTGCTTCTGTTTATTCCCCCTGATGCCAAACAATTCAAACTATATTCTCTCTTCCACATGACAACCCTTCAAATAATTAAAGGCAGCTATCAGGCACCCTCCTACAAGTCTTTCCTTCTCCCTAGTTCCAGCTAATTACCATATGAGATGAACTCATCATCCTTCACTATCCTACTAATCCTTCTTTGGACAGTCTCCAGTTTATCAATAGCCTTCCTTAAGTGTAGTGTCCAAAACTGACCACTCTCAAGGTCTCTCTAAAGAACTCAGGAAGGTGAGACATGGGA
This sequence comes from Vombatus ursinus, assembly GCF_900497805.2. NCBI lineage: Eukaryota > Metazoa > Chordata > Mammalia > Diprotodontia > Vombatidae > Vombatus > Vombatus ursinus. The sequence goes on along the minus strand of NW_020940355.1, from coordinate 94,734 downwards.
AATACTGCCACAGGGCCACCCAGCAGGGTGTGCCTGCATCAAAAACAGTTCCACGCTCTATGAGCAAAACAGAATTGCAGTAGCTCAAAAAAAAAAACCCAAAAAACCAAGATGTGCAAATTTAGAGACATCTCCACTCCAAATGTTCGTATGGACTATTTGTGCCCAACCTGTGGTGGAGGCTTCCGAGCTTGTATTGGTCTGATCAGTCACAGAGGTACCTTGACCCCAACATACTGATGTCATTTTGGTCCCTTCAAAAACAAAGGACAGCAACCAAGTATGAAATCCAAAAGTGAACACAGTACTCCAAATGCAGTATGACTTGGGCAATTTGTTTATCTTAATGTAGTCTAAGACTACAATAATTTTCTTGCTTGAAATATCAAACTGTTAACTAATGCTGAGCTCCATACTCTTGGATCTAACCCTACCTCTTGCTTTCTACTTCAAGTTCTCCATATACATTGTCTTCCCCTAATAGAATATAAGCTTCTTGAGGGCAGGGGGTATCTTGCTTGCTTGAATTTATATCCCCAATGCTTAACACAGTGCCATGTACTTAATAAGTGCCTAAAAAATGCTTCTTCATTCATTCATTCATTCACTTACAAGGCCAGTGGGGTTGACCTTCTAAAACTGATCAATTGTTACATATGGAACCTTTGCAATCCCATACATTCATAACTCTAGGAGTGCCTGTGTTCCTCTTTCAACATCTCTAATGCATCAGCATAAAGACATTTCTAAACTCATCTTTCTAGGCCCCAAAACAAAATCCAGATTCAATTGATGAAAGACAGAGGCAAATTCTTCTGACGCCCTTAAACAAGAACTTACCTGCATGGCTACAACTTTGCTTTTACTATGTTGGCTCAGTGACCACTCGTAGCTGATAATCTGGTGGTCATCGCTGCTCTGGTTTCCATTGAGGGTGATGAAGTTCTGTGGTAAAGTTATCACCTGGTTTGGTCCTGCATTGGCAAGAGGTGGGTAGTCCACAGGTTTGTTGACTATTAGTAATGCAATAGTAGAGTTTGCAGCTCCATCTGAATCTATTACTGTTAACCTATGGAAAGGAGAATGAGAATGGGAGGGAGGGAGAGACGGAAAGGGGGGAGGAGGAGAGAGAGAGAGAGAGAGAGAGAGATGGAAGGAGGGAGAGATGGGGAGAGGGAGAGGAAGAAAGGGAGGGAGGGAGAAGGAAAGGGAGAGAGAAAGAGAGAGAAAATTCATTACACTAGTATTAGAAGAACCTCCCTACTTCCCAAATTTTAAGCTTAGATGCCTGTTTGTTCTACTTAGAGCTTATACTTTCAGACTTAAACTGTCTAGTAGGTTGGTCTGTTAGGGATATATTGAGGTAAAGAAAGCAAGGAGTTTGAAGATGGAACTAAGGTGGGAGGAGGGAGGACGGGGAGGAAAGCCTGAAGATATTCTGAAGATAAAGAAGTACTTTCCATAGGGTTGAGGAAAAGATGATTAACATTAAAATGGAAAAGGTGTTTCTGAAAGATAAAGAGATATCAGTCTTTTATTTAAATAATAATAATTTTAGGACCACTATTCTAGATCTCAGCAGAACAAGAAATAAATATTTGCATCAAAAATAATAGAAGGCACTCAATAGGCCATTGTGTGACAATTGACTGCTACAGAGCAAGATAGCATGGCATTTCCAACATATCACCATTGCAAAAAGAACAGGCCAGGCGATATGTGTCTTCATGTGGTGTCCTATGCAAAGAGAATTAACATCATAGAGTTAGAGCTTGAAGGGACCCCAGAGATTATCTATTATAAATTTCTCTTTTGAATCCAGTGAAGAACAGAATCCTAGAGATACTAAGTGACCTGCCAAGGTCACAGAGGTAGTAAGCATCAAGGCTAGGAATCAAAGCCAAATCCTCTAAACCTAATGCTTTTCCCACTATATCATGCTGCCCAGACAAAACCTCTGCTCTATCAATAATTTACCAGCTATTACAACACTATTAAAGGAAAATTATATAAAAAGACATCTTGACAACAGAATGAAAACAATAAACTAAGCTGAGGTTTATGTGTTCCATGGGTGTGTCCACACTGCTGCAGGAAGTTGCTAAGTTAGCTTTAAGTTTCACAAGTGGACTTGTTAGGACTACAGAAACAAGTGATCATTTGGGAAGGCATAATGGAGAATGTGGTCCATTATTTGAGAATTTATTAGATCAAAAGATCTTACTGCAGCCCAGGGCTCAAGCCTAGGTATTTACATAAGACTCTCCTCCTTGGTGGAGAGATTGATTATTTCATAGTCTGTGCCTGTGGGAGGGGCAGAGCTGGCAAGAGCTTGGGAGAGGAGCCCTTCTTCTAGCCTCTAGCTTTAAGAAAGGACACATGCTCTTCTAGATTCTTTTCAGGGAGAGGCCCTTGGTGGTCCAGAAGAAAGACTTCGGAAAGAAGTCCCCACGTAAAGGAGCCAGTGCCTTGAGCATGTCCTTATTTCCAGCTTGAGGCACTAAGGACTTTAAGGAATTTCCCCTGGGGTAATATTGAGTATTCTCTCATTGAGCTGAAATATCTCACTCGTAACAGAAAAGCTTATTCACTTGGTTTATTGTTTGGTATATTCTCATCTCTCTAATTTGTTTATAATCAGCTTGATTAAATGTGTTTATTTACTATGCAAGATATATGTGCGTATACATACATACATATATACACATGTGTGTATATATGTAAGATATTTTATATGACTAGAATTTGGTAGAATCAAGCCTTTGGATATTGCTTAGGGCATTCTTTCTTGGTTGAGGGATAGAAACCAAGAAAAGCAACTTGAACCTAAAAATTAATTATATATTTGTGTGCATGTGTATGTGTGTGTGTGTATATATATATATATATACACACACACACATATATATGTATATATATGTATATATGTGCGCATGTATATATGTGTGTATATGTATATATGCGTGTGTTTATATTTTACATGTGTATATGTATATTGTGTGTGTACATGTGTATATACATATGTATATAGGTGTATATGTATAAGTGCATATCTACATGCATATATATACATACACACATTGTATGTGTATGTGTGTGTATATATATACATATATATATATTTTATATTAGTGTCTCCTCTGTGAGGAAAACACAGTAAATCAGCCTCATGGTCCCATTCTCCTGTTCCTCTCCTGGAAGGAATCAAAGTTTCCTTGTGGAGGGGTAGTTGAGAGTCAAAGATCTGTGCTTCCCGGAGAGCCATATTTAGACAAACATATGTGGATGTACATATAACCGACACGGGTGAAACAAATACTCTACCATAGTAGCATAGACTTAGATGGAGCTGGAAAGGTCCTCAGAGGCCGTCTATTCCAACTCTCTCATTTTACAGTTGAGAAAATTGAGGCTTGGCAAGATTAAGTGATTTGTCCAAGGAGACACAGGTAGTAAGTGGCAGAGCTGGGATTTAAACCTACTCTTCTGACTCCAAATCCAATGGAGGAACAGGTGGTTCACAAATTCGACTTTCTAAAAAGAACTTATCTAGCATGGTTTCCTTAAAGGTTTGGCATTTACCATTAAAAAAGTTAACATTTCAATTTTCTATGTTAATTTAACTCATATCTTTCATTGAAATTACTTTTCTCTCATTTTGCTTTAAAAGAAAAATAAACATCTCAACTCCAATTAATCTTTGATTTTTTAGTGGTTAGAAGCACTGGTTACTCTTTTGGAACTTTCTTTGGATGACATGTTATCTAAGCAACTCTTTCATAGTATAGATTGCTATGGATTAGTATTACATTAAACTATCTGGAGGCTTTCAGGTAGGGCAAGGAAAAATGAAAACAGTAACAGAACAGAGACATCCTGGAGAAAAGCAGAGCCATAAGTAGGGCAATACAACCAGGGTTGAGCCCTGTGCACTGATGGAGAGCAGAGCTGGTGAGGGCAGTACCCTTCTTCCACAGCAATGCATTATCTCCACACTTTTAAGTCCTCTGCCAGCCCCTGCCTTCTCAGGAGTTGGGTGGGAAGAGGTGGATCCTAGGAGAGGATGAGACAACGGAGTCACAGAGCAGCAGACGGGCAGAGGAGAGGGAGGGAGAGAATTTATAACTCAAAATTTTAAAAATGAATGGTAAAAATTGTTTTTACATGTAATTGGGAAAAGTATTATTCAAAAAACAAAAATAAATGTTGCTCAATTGATTGAAAAGCCTATGTTCAAATGATATTGCTGACAAACCCCTAAAAGGAAATTGAACTTAAACAGAGAACTGGGGTTGTCACAGACATTTATAAAATGAAATCAATGACATGGGGCCATTATTCTACCTAAGAATCTAAGAACTAGTGGCACTAACATATTTCGAGACAATTAGTTTTTCCTTTTTTATCCCTAAAAAAGTCATATTATTGTTTATGGAATAATGAGATGAATTCTTAATAGTAGCTAGAAATTATAAGATTACAGAATAAAAAGAAGAAAAGCCATTACCTCTCCCAAGATTTCATCATCAAAATGTGAAAATGTCTAAGAAAAAAATTAATATAAAAAACAATAGGTAAGGAACAGAGGAGATACATCTCGCCATCTGTGCCATTCTTGATCTGGTGAAAAAGCACACTATACCCCATAAGACTATAAGCTCTCTGAGGGCAGGGACTGTTTCACTATTGACTTAGTATCCCTAGCATTTAACACAGTACCTTGCACAGAGGCACTTAGGGACTTGTTGATTCATTGGTTATGACTAGAAATTTTCAAACTCAAGGAAACTAGTATGAAATGTACCTAAAATTAAACTTTTAAGACAAATTAATTTGTTAAGGGGAGGGAGGGAAGCGCCTGGATCCTATCCTCCATGAGTAGAGACACAGTGAGACTATTGCTGGAAAGGCCAAACTAGAGGAAAGGAAAGAGGAGGAAAAGGGAATGGGGGGAGAAAGTTGCCACTTCCTTTTTTTAACACAAAAATTTTTATTTATTTTAAATAAGTTTTAAGCTATTTCAGATTTAGGGGGATCTTTAAAAAGAAAACCAAATTAAATCCACTTCCATGTCTGCTGTTTTTTTTTTCCTTATGAAATTTATATGATGCTGGTAGGTCATATTGTAGCTCTGCTATAACATATATCTTAATTTTTCATTCATCTGCTTTCTTTTGAATATGTGCTTGGGTTGAAGGGCTACTCTTGCCATTTGTAAAGCAATCTTCAGAAATGACATCCATACCTTTATTATGCTTGGTCCCAAAGGGAGGATTCATGATTATAGTGACAAAAGATTTGGCCCCTTATAAGATAAAGAACATAGATTGTACTTTTGAAACTCTTATTCTGTGCTAGTACTTTCAGCACTCTATAAATTTCAGTACCCTGGGTTAAAGTCCCAGTAGTCCTTCCCTAGTTACAGACACTGATGCACTGATCTCTGTAGGTGGAAACTTTTATTTTGAATTCTAACAAGTATAGCTACTGACCACCATTCCAATCAGCCCAAGGTTTTTAAGTCTTATCTCCAGACTGTCCACCCCAAGCCTGGCTACTCCTATGTTGTAGTATGCTACATCCCAGGCCAAAGGCCCCTCCAGTCACAGATCCTACTGCCAGGTTAAAGGCCATAGCTGCCATGGTCAGCCTTAAGCCCAAGGCTGAGGCTCCTAAAGTAGTAGCATCAAGCCAGGAATCTCCTATCATTCCCACAACTGCCACCACCACCTCCCCTGAATGGAGGAGGAGCAAATGGGATTAGAGGGACAAAGATTTACAAAGGTTTATTCACTTATATTATATATTCACTTATATCCAGAGAACATTGCACAGAAAAACTGACCTCTATTACCACTCCAGTCCTGGGAAGGAGGAGGAAAAAGAAAAGAAGTAGAACTGCATGTAGGAAATAATGCAATTACCCACGAGAGAGGCAACATAAAAAGTAAGCATTCTTTGGTTTGCTTAGTAATGACTGCAATTTATCCTCACCTCTCCCCAGAATAAAGCAAGATTTGGCAATCCCCTATGACCACCTTTTTAATTACAGGAATGAATTCTTTAATTGACTTCTTAAATCGATGAGACCTAATCACCTTATGCCCCATCATTTAAAATCTTTCATTGTAAAAGGCAAGATCCAAAAAGAATCTTTAAAAAACAATTAAAAAGTTAACCTACAGAAAGAGATGAATATGACCAAAAATATTATACAGCAAAGAAATATTGCAATACAAAATATCCAAGGAATGCAACTTCTACAGAAATGCATGATCAAACATTTTTAGAATTAATGCAAAAAAATGATAAATGAGAATAAATGCAATGAAGGAAATAAGAGAATACTAATTCCATTTTTAAGCATAAGAGATATATTAAGTGGAAAATGACATAAAATAAAGCATCGTTAAAAGTAGCAAATAACAGAAATTTATACTTTAGAGAAGATCAGCAAGTAATAAAAATAAAGTCAAGGACAAGCTCAGAACAGAACTTTAAAAGCTGCTTGGGCACTAGGTGGATCAGTGGATAGAGTTCTCTGCCTGGAGTCAGGTCTCCAATTCCAGCCTCAAACATCCACTAGCTGTGTGACCCTGGGCAAGTCACTTAACCCTGTTTGCCCTGATTTTCTCACCTGTAAATAGAACTGGAGAAGGAAATGTTAAAGCATTCCAGTATCTTTGCCAAGAAAACCCCACATGGGGTGGTCCAAAGAGTCGGACACAACTGAGCAACTGAACAATGGTTATGCAGTATAGATAAGATACATACATACAGTATACATAAGATACATAAAAGATTTGGAAGTCAGAAAAAAAATCCAAACCTTAGATTAACTAGAATCTCAAAAGGAATTGAAAAAGAAACAGCACTAAAATTTGTATCTGAGGAATTCATTGGAAACAACTTCCCAAAGAAGACAATAAAATATATCATTCTGCAAGTGGAAAGAATTCACAAGATCCATCCCAACATAGAAAAATGCTAAATGCAAGTTCCCCAAAGAATAAAATTATTAAATTTTAAATTGACAAAGCAGAGGAAGTTCTGAGTAAAAATAAAGAAAAAAATTACACCTACTAGAATATCATCATAGTTCTCAAAATGGGAAAGATGACAAAGCTGGACAAAAACACATACAAGTCTTAAAGGCATAAGAGTTGATCATCAGATTGAACATCATGTAAATTTGAAAATTTCATTTACCATCAAAAGAATATTTTTCAAAGATCAAGTATAACTCAAATGATGTATCAACCAAAAACCAAAATTTTAAATATCTTTAATGAACTAGGAGAAGATCCCCAGATCAACTGCGGGATAAGCTCTAAACCAAAATAGAAGAAAGTATTTATGACATATGTAAACATAAAAACTGAATATTGGAAATACATAAGGGCAGATAAAAAATTTACAAGGGCAATCCCTAATGGGTAAATAAATTGTAATAGTCTTCTTTTCTGCCACACCCCTCGCCATAATCCTTGGTTACTTCAAGATAAACATGTCAATGAACCTAACATTCTGACCTCCCAGTTCATCAGCCCTCTCAACTCCTGTGACTGGCTTATTTCCACTCTTCCTTAGCCCCTCATAAGGGTGTTCACACTTGAGATCTCAAAGTCAACCAAAATTGTTCTACCTCCAACATCCTCAACTATGAAATTCTTCTCTTTGAGCACAGTCTCCTGCCTTTCACCTCTCCCATTGCATCATGGAGTGGTAATAGAGGTCAGTTTTTCTATTATCTTTATTGCTACACTGTGTTCATTCTGTTCCTCTCTGTTCCCCCAATCCATCAACCTTATTCTGGCTTCACTTTTTTGACCCTATAGTTAGCCCTTTCAATAAGGCATCATCTTCTACCTTTGACTACCTTGTTGCCTTGTGTACCACTGTTTCCACCCCTCTCAAAGCCACAATCTTGGGTGGTCTCCACCATATGCTTTCTCCATGTCTACTACCAAGCTACAAAAAGTTGAAAGATGGAATCACAAAACAGTGACAAATACCAGTTCAGACTATGTAACCTCACCTGACTCTTTACTGTTGCACAACAATCCTTTTAGTTATCTTTGATTCCCTATCATAATTCTCACAACTATTTGTCTTTCCTCAAACCCTCAAATTGACCTCTACCTTTTCACTTGACATCTGACATCACATGTCAGCTACCTTATCTTCCATATTCCACATCTCAAAAATTCTCTATGCCTTTGCCCATCTTCTTTCCTTTTGCTCTAGTGTCAAAAGATAAGGTGGCCCTTCTCTTTGCCAAGGCTAGCTCCTTCATTTATGCCAAGCCTTCCCCTGTCTTCCATGGAGCTTGCCCCATTCTCTTAGTGCCATGCAGTTGAAAGAACCCTGGATTTGAAGTCAGAATACTCAATTTCAAATCCTGGCTCTCATGTCTGCTACATTAGGGACTTGGGGTAAGTCATTTAATGAGTAGTAAAAAGTAATTTATTAAGCACCTGCTATGTACCAGGCATTGCTCTAATTGCTGAGGGATACAAAGAGAGGTAAAAACAATTCCTGCCCTCAGGAAGTTGACATTCTAATAGACCTAAAGAAATAGATATTTATCAGATATATACAGGGTAGATGGAAGGTAATCTTAGAGGGGGTGACTTTAGCAAGCTGGGGAGACTGGGAAAGGTCTTCTATAGAAAATGGCAGTTAAGCTGGGTCTGGAAGGAAGCTAGGGAAACTAAATCAGAAGTGAGGGGTCAGAGCATTCCAGAAATGGAGACAGCCAATACAAACTCACAGACTTGAGAGAAGGGGTGTTATGTGTGAGGAACAACAAAAAGGCTAGTGTAGCTAGATTTTAGAGTATGTGGAAAGAAGTAAAACATGAGAAGATCAGAAAGGTAGAAAAGGGGCAGGTTACAAAGAGCTTTAAATGCCAACAGAGGACTTGATGTTCCGTCCTGGAAGTAAAAGGGAGTCTCTGGATCTCAATTAGCAATGAGAGATAAGGTAAGATCAGACCTACACTTTAGAAAAATCACTTCGGCAATTGTGAGGAAGATAGATTAGAGTAAGCAGAGACTCGAGGCACACAGACTAATTAGAAGGCTATTGCAATTAGAAGGTGAAAGATAATGAAAGCCTGAATTAGGGTGGTGGCTGTGGAGGTGAAGAGAAAAGGGAGTTATGAAGGTAGAAACAAGATCTGGCACCTGATAGGATAAGTGGAGCTAGAGTAAGAAGTCAAGAATGAGACTGAGGTTGTGAATTTGGGGGACTAGGAAGATGGTACTACCCTCTAGAAAGTAATAGGAAAGTTCAGAAGAGGAGAAGGTTTGGGAGAGGGGGCAGCTAGGTGGCGCAATGGATAGAATGTCAGGCCTGGAGCCCAGAGGACTCATTTTCCAGAGTTCAAATTTGGCCTCAGACACTTATTAGCTTTGTGACCCTGGGCAGGTCACTTATCCCTGTTTGCCTCAGTTTTCCCATCTGTAAAATGAGCTGGAGAAGGAAATGGCAAACCACTCTGGTATCTTTGCCAAGAAAACCCCAAATGGGGTCACAAAGAGTCAGACACAACCAACCAACAAAAATGGTAATAAGTTCTATTCTACATTATAGGACATCAATTCAAGATGTCTAATAGGCAGGTGGTAATGTAGAATTGGACGCCAATAAAAAGTAGGGATAGATCTGAAAATCATCTGCATAGAAATGATAATTGAGCCCATGGGAGCCACTGAGACTGAGACAGCACAGAGGGAAAAAAGAAGAGGGTCCAGGAAAAAGTCTTAGGGAATACCCACAATTATAAGGTGATATATGGATGAAGATCCAATAAAAAAGAATGAGAAATGAGAAGGCACAGCCAGTGTAATGTAAATAGGAGATAATCTCAGAGGGAAGGCATTAGCAGTGGGGGTTGGGGTGAAGAAAGGCTGGGAAAGGCTTTTTGCAGAAGATGAGATTTGACTTGAGTCTTGAGGGAAGTCAGGAATTAGAGGGCAGGAAGGGAAACATTTCATGCATGGGAGACAGTCAAAGAAAAGGCACAGACTGCTTTTTATTACTTACTCACACTTTTCCAGCAGTAGACAAAGAGAAACTAAGGAGATAGGTGGCTGTTGGTCATAACCCAGGATTGGGATTTTTGGGCCTCAGTTCTTCATCTGTAAAATGGGGGACTTAGCCTTTTAGACCCATTTCAGATTTAAATCTATGGTCTAATAATTCCTTTCCATTATTTACAAATATGCTATGGTCTTCCCTATCCTAAAAAAACAAACAAGCAAACAAACAAAACCCTTTCCATTGACTCTAACATCTCTCACCCCAACCTATTGTCTGCTATATTCACTTTGAACTGCATTTCACTGTTGAATTTTTAGAAAGTCATGCCCACTCTACCTTCCCCTTCTCTGTAAAAGCAGCTTCTGTTTCCAATTTTCCTATTTTTGTTGAGGACACCACTATTGTTACAGGCCCTCACACTCCAAACCTTGAGGTCATCTTGGACTTCTCTCTCTCACCACATTCATGTCAATTCTGCTTGCAAAATCACCGTTATAACTATCCTCTCCTCCTTACTAACACCTCCATCACTCTAATTCAGGCCTGCCACTACTCTTTCCTCTATGCTTTTGTGTAGAAAGGATAGATAGATAGATAGATAGATAGATAGATAGATAGATAGATAGATTTTATAGAAACTATTGGCTCTGTTCTCTCCCCTCTCCAGTCCCTCCTTCATACAACTGCCACAATTGCCCCACAATCTTCCTAATGCACAATCTTTGTCACTTCTCCACTCAAAGGCCCTCAGCTCCTTGTCTATAGGATAAAATATAAACTCCTTAACCTGTCATTTAAAGGCCTTGAGAATGTTATTCCAAACCACCTTTTTCACACTTATTTCACGCTACTTCCCTTCAAGTACTCTACTTTATAGTCAACCTTGATTATTTTTCTTAAACTTAGCATTTGAGTTTCCCCATCCCTGGAATACACTCCCTTCATTTCTACCTATTAAAAACTTTCTATTTCTTTAAGGAAAAGTTCAGGTGCCAACACCCTTCATGAAACATCTCCCCAGTGAACTTGATTTCTCTCTCCTTAAAATTTCTACAATATTTTTCCCGATTTCCCTTTTGCTCTTATCACTTTCTTCTACCTTGCATTATGTTTAACCATGTACATGTTGTCTCTCTCTAGTAAATGCCTTGACATAAGAGGATATTTGTTGTTTTCCAGCATTGTTATCTCCAGGGCATTGTGCATTAACGGTACATGGTTAATAAACATTTTTGATCAATCAATTAATAAGCATTTATTAAGTGCCTACTATGCGTCAGGCACCATGATAGGTGCTGGAGATGTGAACGAGGAATGAAACAATACACATTCCTAAGGAGCTTAAATGAATGAATAAATGAAATATTCAAACAAAAGCAACAATCTATCAATTTGCACCATTCTCCCAGATACCCAGGTTCACAACCTTGGTGTCATCCTGTACTCCCCACTCTCTTTCTCTGTCACCACTCATATATAATCTGCTGTCAAGTCTTGACCTTGGCAATATCTTTAACCTGTCTCATATGCTCCCATTCTCAGTACTGCCCTACACCATGCCCTACTCACTTCATGTCCTGACTATTGCAATAACTTTCTGATAGGTCTCCCTACCTCAAGTCTCTCCCCATTCCAGTCCATTCTCCATTCAGCAGTCAAATTGATCTTTCTAAACTGCAAGAATGACCATATTACCTCTCTATCCAATAAACTCCATTGAACTCCCTATCACCTTCAGGATCTAACATTAAATCCTCTGTTGATGTTCAAAACTCTTTATAACCTGGTGTCCTTTCCAGTCTTCTTATACCTTACTCTACCCCACATATTCTTTGGTCCAGTTAACATTGGCCTCTTTGCTGTTCATCTCACAAAACAGTCCATCTCTTGATCCTAAGCATTTTCTCTGACTGTCTCCCATGCCTGGAATTCTCTCTCTCCTAACGTCCTCCTCTCTTAACTTCACTGGTTTCCTTCAAGTTCCTGCCTAAAACCCCAGCTTCTACAAGAAACCTTTTTCAATCTCCCTTAATGCTAGTGCCTTCCTTTTGTTGATTTTCTCCAGTTTATCCTGAGAATATCATTTCTGAACATATTTTTCTGCATGTGGCCTCCCCAATTATATTATGAATACCTTGAGAGCAGGTGATGTCTTTTGCCTTTCTTTGTATCCCCAATACTTAACACAGTTCCTGACATATGCTAGATGCTTATTAAATGGTTGTTGACTTCTTGACTTGCTGAAGGTAAATTATAATCACTTGAAAAAATGTTCAACCACCAAAGAAATGTTCATTAACTACCCAAGAAATTAAACCTGAAAAACTTCGAATTATCCCCTCATATCTTTTATATTGGACAAAATAATTCTGTGAATAATTATGCAAAAAATACAATGAGAATGTTGATAGACTTACGCAGAAGCAAGCATAGTCATGTATCAAAGATGGAACTGCAAATTGGTAGAATCTTTTAGGAAAATAATCTAGTTATATGCTATAAATCTTACAAAAATATTCATTACCTTTGACTTAATAATCATATTGGAAATATAACCTTTGCATATTAAAAATAACAAAAACTAGTTATTAAGTTTTTAAATAGTAGCATCACTTGTAATTGAGGAAAAACTGAAAGAATTAGAGTCAAATTTGGGGGAATGGCTGAATAATTGTTGGCATATTAATGCCACAGAATATTATGATACAACTAGTATTCTATAACACAATTAAATATGAAGACTGTAAAGTAAACTGGAAAAATTTATATGACTGTGACAGTAATACATATTTATATGCATTTATACATATATACCTATATATACACATATATTATTATTGTACACATAATGTTAATGCATATCAATATTTTACTATATTATTGACATGTATATATTATATGTGATAATAATACATATAAATATATAATTACTATCATAGTCATATAAATTCTTCTAGTTCACTTTATAGTCTACATATATAATTGTATTATAGTATTCTATGATATTGATATACTAACAATTATGTATAATAATTATATACAACTATATAATTCTATGTGTGTATATATATATGTATACAGACACACATATAATATATATTTATATGCCTATATTATATATCAGATAATATATACATATAGAATATCTTTATTTGGGAAGGCCTAAGTTCCCTTGCCTTTGCTTTTTCTTCTCTTTTCTAGAAATTACTGTAATCTTCCTTGCTTTGTGCTCATACAACACAAAGGAATTTCCTCCTCCCCTAATTCCTTTTCCTCCAACCCCCACCTCTCATCCCCAAATCCTAGTATCTTCCTGCCTGTGACATCAGAGATAAGAAACCAATCACAAGTACCTTCATGAGACCTTGACCCCGCCTATAAAAGTCATAACTCTTGATGGCATCAACCAACTTTCCTGCTTCAAAGGACTCTGGTAGACACTATTTTTGCTTTTATATTTATGTCCCCAGGACTTAGCACAGGGCTTAGCACATATTAAACACTTAAAAAGATGCACTTTCTTTGATACATCCATTCCAACTCTGTCCCTTACTACTTGTATGACCCTGAGCAAGGCACTTCATCTCTCTGAGTCTCAGTTTTTCCATCTGTAAAATAAGGGGGTAAAATGAAATGGTCTTTAAGGTCCCTTCCATCACTAAATCTATGACCCCATATGCAAATATAAATGGATAAAGAAAACTGAAAATCCCTATCCTCAAGGAGGTTACATTCTAATGGGACCAAAACAAGAGGAAGAAAGGAGTTAACAAGGTTCCACCTATGTTAACTATCTCCACTTTATCCATTACATACATTATTTTTACATAGTTGTTTGCATGTTCCTCTCTTAGATTGTGAGCCCCTTGAGAACAGAGGCTGCTTTTGCCTTTCTTATTATTCTCAGTGCTTAGTACAGTGCCTGGCACATAGCAGGTAATGGCTGACTTGACTCAAGGTAGCTACATCAAGTTCTTGGCACTCATTGATGAATGAGATACCTGAGTGCTTAATGATTCCTGAAGCAGGAAGCCATCAAGAATCATAACGTTTATGGGGAGGTGTCAAGGAATCATCAAGTCCAATCCATATCTGGTAAGTAGTGAATTTTCCCTCACCAGAGATCTCTAAGCAGGGTGTAGATAACTACTTATCAGAGATGTTATAGTCTTGAATCTTGTTCAGGATTGAACTAGATGACTTCTGAGGTCCCTTTCCCCTCTGACATTCTTTGATTCTGAGAAAACATCCACAATATCTCTATTATCTAGCCCTTATTGAAAACCGCCATTGAGGCTGAACCCCCAAATATCCCTAACCTTCTGAGAAGTTTTAAGTTAACTGCTGCTGCTAGTTTATGTTTGTTAATTCATGCTTTTGAATTTCTTATGTTTGTGAGGAAGTTCAATTTATTTTATAGACCCATAGCATTTGACTAGGTCTCCTCAGTCACTCTGAACACACTTTCCATGAACCATCTAAGGCTTTTAAGGACTGTTCTACTTAGCCTAAAGCCTATGCTTGATTTGATTCAATTGAGTTGTATTCTTACCTCATTAACATACTGGAGTTTTACTTTATTTTATCATTTTATTACCTACTTCAAGTAGGGTGGGGCAATTTGATTGATTCATTAAATCATACCCTACCTCTCCTATCTCACAATAAAATAAAGTTTCTTACGCTAGAACTTTACAATCCAACCAAAACCAACTCTAAGTCAATGAAAACTGTCTCAAGAACCTCTCTGCAAGAGTGCATAGGTCAAGAAAAAAACAGATAAATTTTTATGCTACCCCATAAACTCTGCTTTATTCTGGCTCTAAAGAACTGACTTTGTTTCATTGAATCTGACAGAATAAAACCAGGACAACACTGTATTCTAAATCTTTTTCCTTCTAAAGAATGGACATTTGGTGAATATGAATTGATGATGATTGTGATGGTGGTAATAGTGGAGTTGGTAGTGGTGGTGGGGATGTCTAAAAAAGTTTCAAGCACAGCTTCCTCCCCAAAACCATGTCTTCCATAAACCTTAAAGAAAACCAAAAGAAGTAAAATATTTTGTCATAGTTGACTTTGGGGAGGAGATTCAGGCTACTTAAGACAATTTGACCAAAGGCCAACTGATAATCAAAATAAAAGTACTATGAAGAAAAAGCTAAGAAAGAAAAGGAGCCCACATACCTGAAAGTATAATTCCCAGGAACAAGATTAGATAAATGCAAGACTGGGGAGTCAGCTGATGCCTTCTGTTCTCTTAGGGGCCCTTTAATTTCTTCCCAGTGGTAGCTCACGATTTTAGCATCATCTGTACTTTCTATATAAAAGATTTTTTTAAAAATCAGAACTAACATGAAAAGAAAGAATTGAAGAGGCAGATAGTATTAGACAGAATGCCCTAGTTAAAATCCAGGCTCTGCCATTCAACATTGGTGTGACCTTAGCAAAAACCATTTAATTTTTCAAAGGCTCAGTTTCTTCATCTGTAAAATGACACAGTTGGCCTAGATAATCTCTAAGGTCCTTTTCAAAGCTATATCTTAGGATTTCATAATTAAGACAAGATCAGTTTTTTACAATTCATCTTTCCAGATGTTTTTGGTATATACATATTGGAGTAGCTACATGGCAGAGTAGGTAGAATGTTGCACTTAAAAGTCAGGAAATCTTGAGTTCAAATCCTCATTAAGATACTTATTAGATATGTGACCCTGGGGAAGCCATTCAATTTCCTACCACCACTCTTTCCTCATCTGTAAAATGGGGATAATAAGAATATCTATCTCACAGGGTTATTGTGAGGGTCAAATGACAGAACATGTATAAATTATTTTGCAAACCTTAAAGTGCTTATAAATGCTAGTTATTATTACATAGATATACATTTCTTTATTTGAGGATATAAAATTATCTGAACATGTAATAATTATATAATACATCAACTCAAGAATCCAATATTTCATTGGTGCAGGGATTCTCCCCATTGCTGTGGATGGAAACCCTCAATACTTTAGCAGGTGGTCTTCATTAGTTGCTGCGGCAGAAAAAAATAGTTCATTGCCCGGTGGCCAATATTCTAGTAATGAGCCTCAGGCTCATCCTTCCAAGTCTGACCATTGGAAGGCAGCAATGTTGCCAGGTCCATATTTTCATAGCTTGGGAGGACCTACTAGTATTTCTCTTCTGCTTCAAGAAGCCTTCAAGGACTGAAACGTCAACTCCATGCCATATGACAGGGAACGCAGTAAAGTGTAAAAGTTGTTGGATTTAGAGTTAGAGTACCTGGGTTCAAATCCTGATTCTACTACTTACAGCTAGTGTGACCTTGGCAAATTGATCGGGCCTCAGTTTCCTCATCTGTACAATAAGAGCATTGGGCTAGGTGGCCTCTGAGGTCCCTTTCAGCTCATTATCCTATGAGGCACTAGAGTAGGCTCTAGTGGAGGAAATACAAAGGGCTAACTCTTTGTCCTCACCCCATCCACACACACGGAGAGCTATCGGCAGTAGTCTTTGCCCCAGATTTCCTGCAGGTATTTTTGTGAATCGGATGGAACACTGGACTAGGAACCAGAAGACTTGGCTTTAATTCCAACCCTAGAACACGCCTTGCATCCTTAGCCAAGGTGTGCCACCTGTGCCTTGATTTTCTCATTTAAAAAATTATATTGGGGCAGCTAGGTGGTGCAATGGATAGAGCACCAGCCCTGGAGTTAGGAGGACCTGAGTTCAAATCCAGCCTCAGACGCTTGACACATACTAGCTGTGTAACCCTTGGCTAGTCACTTAGCTCTGATTGCCTCAAAATTTAAAAAAAAATTTATATCGCCGGACTTGATTATTTTTAAGATCTGTTCAGCTCCAGCATAGTATAGTGTCAAAAGCACTAAATCTGGCACAGTGGGTAGAATGTGGGGCCTGGAGTCAGGAAGTCCTTCGTTCAAATTCTGCTTCAGACACTTGCTCTGTGACCCTGTCCAAGTCACTTAACCTCTATCTGCTTCAGTTTCCTCATCTATAAAATAATAGGTGATAATAATAGCACCTACCTCAGGATTGCTGTGAGGACTAAATTACATAGCATGTGTAAAGCATTTTGTAAACTTAAAGTACTGTAAATGTTACTGATTGTTGTTGTTATTATTACCTTCGTTCAAATCTTAGCTCTGCTACTTACAACCTGTGTGGCCTTGAAAAAAATTAAAACCTCCGTGGGCCTCAGTTTCCACATCTTGCAAAGTGAGGAAATTGAACTCGGTGCTTTCTACAATCTCAAATTCTCTTCTACCCTGAGTTCCAATTACAAACATCAAAGGCTATTTTTCTCTTTTAAATATTCTCAATAATTGATATTCTTACTCAACACAGATCTTGTTTTTATACTGCTAAAGAAAAAGAATTGTCAACACTTATATCATATTCAAATTAAATTGCCTGGTCCCTATAAATTTGGCTTCTGTTATGTTCAAGGCCAGTTCAAAATACATAAAAGCATTAATGACTGAATTGAACATTCATCCTGCTGGATGGTTTAATGGGGAATAATTTTCTCCAAACAAATCAAGGAAACCATGCCTCATTAAGCTTACCAGCTAGGCAAAAGTTTTTGATCAAATAGACATAAAATGCTAACACAGGTTGTAACCTAAGCTTGTTTAATGAAGCCATGGAGACACCACATGCTCAATTGATCCTCACTGTCTGCTCAGTCTCCTTGGAGCCCCTGTTGGTCTTACTTGGGATGCAATCTGAACACACACAGCATTAAAAGACTATACCACAAAAATGAGTGTTGAAGGCAATTCAATTCAATCTATTAAGTGCTTACTACACTAATAGACACTATGCTGAATAATGGGGGATACAAAAACAAAAATAAAAGATCCCATCCCTCAGGGAACTTACTTTCTACAGAACAACACCGCTAACATTTCTCACAATTCATTCTCCTCAGTGAGATAGAAAAAACACTGGGAAAGGTCATTTTATTTAGAATTATTTTACCTCCAAAACAAAGATTTGAACCAAAATGTCCTGGTAGATTAAAAAAAATTATTTAAATGGCGTAAAACCAAGCCCCAAACAAAACAGGGGAAACATAACATAAAATTGAAAGAGAAAAGCCCAATTTCCTTCCAGCTCTAAATTCCATGCTCCCATGGAAAATGTCTTACTATTCCAAAATCTATTAAATTAGCACACAAGCACTATTGTGCTTAAGGAATGACCCAAATACAATAATTCTAGCATTCAGAGCATGCAAACTAAAAGATGACCCAATAAATACATACGACTGCCATCAATGAAGGTTGAAGTAGTGGGCAAGAAGAGCTCTTGTACTTGGGGAGAAGCTACTGCTACCGGGGACTGATTGGTTCTCACTGCTTTGTGACCGAGAAAAGAAGAACGGAAACCAAATTAAGTGCAAGTTGCATGTATAACATTCATTACCACAAAAAGCCAGTGTTCTGTTTTCTTTTCCTAGCCTAGTGGAGATGATGCTTGCCTAGTAAATCCCACCCAGTGAAGGTCTCTTTTAAATCTTCGGGCCTCTCTGTGAAGTTCAGAAGCCTTTTACCTGGAGTCTCTCCTTTTCTTCCCAACCTAACTCTGGCTAAAGTCTTCTGATGCCCAAGTCCTTAGCCACTAAACATGGTCATGCTTGGTGCTACAATAGGAAAACAGGGGTCTCGGGTTCTAGGTCAAGCTCAAGAGCTACCTGGCCAGGTCCCCTGTGTCACAGGCAATCAAAGGAAGATCTACATACAATAGTTATTTTTGTTCAGGGACATTCTAAAAGCATAGGCTTCATTATGCCTTTTTAAGGCAGCTTGGTGGTATGGTGCATGAAGTGCTAGTCTTGGAGTCACATGGGTTCAAATTCTCCCTCCAACATTTACTCAATGAGTGACTCTGGACAAGTCACTTTACCTCTCCCAGTCTTAGTTTCCTCATCTGTAAAATGGGGAGGGGCAATAATAGCACCTATGTCACAGGATTGTTGTGAAGATCAAAGAAGATATATCTGAACTGCTTTGCTAATCTTAAATCACTATATAAGTTCTGGCTGTTTGCACATTTACTATCTGGCTTTAAGGTAGAGGAGACAGGTAAGGATAGATTGGGGCAGATTTGAAAACTCTACAAATTTTCTCTCCTCTTCCAATTGTTCACCTGGAAGCAGCTTAAAAAAATCACTATATTGGGAAGAATGGGTAAATAATAAGGAATGGAGGTAGGGTTTGTGGGAAAAGGGGAGAAAAATCCATGTAAGAAATAGGAGGCAAAGATATTTGGTTCAGTCAAAAGTTCAGATGGACAATTGTTATAAATATTACCCAGGTGCCAGTAAAGTAGCAGATGTTAGAAAGAACATAGAAAAAATACATTTTTGCTGCACTATTTTAGTACCAAAGAACAAACTCCACAGGAAAGATAAATGAATATATTATTGAGTCATTCAGGCTCATGGAAATGATTAATGAGCTTGAACCAACAAGAAGCCTCATCAAATGGACCACTTAGCTGGATTTTCTTACAATGACTTACCTGGCTTAACAGTGACATTTACAAATCCTTCTCCAAAAGCATTTTCACCAGAAACAGCCACTTTGAAGGAATAAAGGCCTACAGGCAACTGTAACACATAGAAAAGTCACTAGTTACAGAGACAAACATGTCTTGAGAAATAGAACATTCATCACCTAGAAAAGTCATAAATCTTATCTACCTGAAGGCATGGCTCAAATGCCTTAACCACTTTCTCAAAGATGGAACATGAGAAAGGACTCACTGACAAATCTTCAATTCGAGTCCAGAAATTCACCAGACCCCTAAAGGAGATTGAATGTCCCAGGAGTCCTTAAAAAAATCCAACAGAGCTCTAGGGCATTTAAACAAGTAAAGAAGAACCTGTGTATAAACATCCTACTAGTTGATGAAGTGTTCAAATTAGCTACTATCATAAAAGATGAATGAATGAATGAATGAATGAACATTTATAGTAGATTTGCTATGTGTCAGGCACTATACCAAGGGTTGGAGGTACAAATACAAAAAATGAAACTTTCTCTGTCCTTAAGGAGTTTACAACCTAAGAGGAGATAACAGAGGAGTGGTGGCCAAAGAAGGGGCATGAAAGCAACTTAATTCATAATCACCTGGTAGAGAGTGAAAAAAAATGGTTCCTAGTTTGTGGGAGTAGTTGGTGCCACCTCCACATCCTTTCTTCTGTTTGGTACTTACATGTATTATAGGATAATATGCACTATATAAAGGGATTTGTTGTTTAGTCATTTCAGTTGTGTTTAACTCTTTGTGGCCCCATTCAGGATTTTCTTGGAAAAGATATTGGAGTGGTTTGCCATTTCCTTCTCCAGCTCATTTTACAGATGAAACTGAGGCAAACAGAGTTTAAGTGACTTGTCCAGGGTCACATAGCTAGTAGGTGTCTAAGGCAAGATTTAAACTCAGGAAGATAAGTCTTCCTGACTCCAGGCACAATGTACCACCTAGCTGCCCCATATAATGGGATTAATGGATTGCAATGTCTTGGCAAACTCAAGAAATGAGCCTGATGGAGAGCTGGGGACACCAGGTCCCAGAATCTATTTAACTCAGCTCACAGGGGAATAGCTGGAAAGTAGACAATAAATGCTCTGTAACCTGACTTCAGTGAAGAGCCAGACACGACTGAACAGCTGTAGTCAACTCAAGGAACAGGGTTTCCTGCATGAGAATAGCAATACTGAAGGAAATCAGTAACAAAGTCATTTGATTTTTTTTTTTAAATCTACAACAATGCTATCCACATTCAGAGAGAGAACTGATGAACTCTGAATACAGAGTGAAGCATTTTTTTTTTAAAGCAATTGATTTTTATTGAGCAAGAACCAAGGTACCCAAGAAATTTCCAGTCTTCTCGTAGCCAAGCACTACATAATGATGTCAAGCACCAGGGTGGCTTCTATTCTTACTATTATGCACTACACAGGGATCATGACAAATATCTAAATGATGTTGAATGCAATCATACAATACAGTTCCCATATAAAACAGACAAGGGGCCCATTTACAGGAAGGACATTTTTGTGCATCTACTATCCCCAAACAGGAACACAAAATGAAAACTGTCAAAAAAAAAAAGCAACTTTAGGGATATATCTGTACAGGCGTGTTTTTATTTGAATTGGTTCCACTAGCAACAGTTTATGATGACTATATAAAATTTCAGAAAGGATCTTATTTATGTGTAGTAAATTGACATTGTTCTTTATCTAGATACAGATCTTGATACTGAGTCTCTTGTTGACAGATGTGCAGTCAGTTTGTCTCGGAAATCATGGAGATAATTATATTGCTTTATGGTCTATATGGCCCCAGATCCACTTAAATCTCCAAGGTTGTCAATTGCCTGCTGCGGTGATCCTGTATCAGATATATATAGTAAGAGGCATGCTGCTACAAGACAAGATAGCCAAGTCTTCCATAACAATGTATTAAGGTTTTCCAGTTATTTTCAAGACAGACTGCAAGCTCCTATAGGATTCCACAACATCAGTCTGTGTCAGGCATATGTCCATCTGGGATGGGATAGTGGTGAATGATGATTCCACATTGCTGACAGAAGTTTAAAAGGTTTGGTACCCAATATTTTGACAGTTCTCCTCTGGTACAGAACACAAATATATCTTGTATATCATAGTTCTTTAGTTCTTCCATGTCCTTTTGGATATTTCTCCTAACAACTTTAAATTTACAACCTGGAAGAGAACATAAACCTAGAAACTGAGAACAATTCACAAGGGATAAGGGTAGCCATGATACCTGAAATGGAGTCTGTTCGTTTTCAACTGGCTCTTCATTGGATGAGTCAAACTCACTCGTCTGCATGGTACTGGGCACCTTCGTTACCTTCACAGCCAGGCTGCTGGAAGCTCGACGTCAAGCACGTGTGAAGTATTTTTAAACTTTATTTTTCTTGCTTATTTTTTTTTTTTGCAACATGTCTAATAGGGAAATAAGTTTTGCACAACTTCACATGTATAATAGGTATTATATTGCCTGCCTTCTCAATGGGAGAGGATGGAAGGAGGGAAAGAATTTGAAACTCAAAAAAATTTTAAATGAAATGTTAAAAAAGTAAAAATTATATTTATTTTTAGTTTTCAATAATCACTTTCATAAACTTTTGAGTTTTAAATTTTCTCCTCCTCCCTCTCCACCTCCCTCCCCAAGACAGTGTGCAATCTGATATACATTTTACATATACATTCCTATTAAGCATATTTTCACATTAGTCATGTTTTAAAGAAGAATTAGAACCAATAGGAGGAACCACAAGAAAGAAGAAACAAAACAAAACAGAAGACAAAAAAAGAGCTAATAGTATGCTTCAATCTGGATTCAAACTCCCTATTTCTCTCTCTGGATGTGGATAGAATTTTCCATCATGAGACCTTTGGAAACGTCTTAGATCCTTGCATTGCTGAGAAGAGCTAAGTCTATAAAAGGTAGTCATCTCCAACATGGCTGTTACTGTGTACAATGTTCCCCTGGTTCTGCTCACTTCACTCAGCATCAGTCCATACAAATCTTTCTACATTTTTCTGAAGTTCACCTGCTCATCATTTCTTATAACACAATAGTATTCTGTTACATTCATATACCACAACTTGTTCAGCCATCCCCCAATTGATAGACAACCAAAAATTAAATTTAAAAAAAATAATAAAAATCTATAACAGTCAGAGTTCCAAAAAGGGACCTTTCAAGGACTAAAGAACCCAGATGATGTTAGCAGAAAGCTAGGACTAAGAGTAGAATACGATGAGGCTACATCCTACTTACCTGAGAGAGATTAAGAGTTTGCATGTATTTTTGTTCAATTTCACCCTGATAGTCCATGGGGTGGCTTATCAAACTCCATTCATAGTAGTAACTTGTTTCTAAAAAGGAAAAAAAAATCCATATTTAAGAGTTGTTAGCTTTTCTTTGTGTGACAGTTCATATACACATTAGGAGAAAGGGTGATAACAATGACCTCAAGCCAAAAGGTCCGATATTGATACTGGCCTCAAATCTTTGAGCTCATCTCCAAGTACAGAACAACAGGTTTTATATCTCTGAAACGAGATGATCTATCTCATTGCCATCTGATTTATTAGAGAGCTTGAAATAACTTTACAAGAGGTTTTCTACTAAATCTATTACAAAGGATTTTCCTTAACCATTTTTTTTTTGTGTTATGGACCTGTCTGGTGGCCTGGTGAAACCTACGTACCCCTTCCCTGGATAATGCTTTTAAGTGGATAAAATGAAATACATAGGATTAATAAAAGAAACCAATAATAATGAAATACAGTTATCAAGATAGTTTGAAAAACTAAGTTCCCAGACCCCAAAATAAGAATCCTTGCACTAAAAAATCCCCCCAAAACTAAAAACTAAAAAAGCATCATCTTTTTTTGCTGCTACAGGTTTTAGCCATAACTCCACATCTCCCTACCTCCCCCAGGTGGGACATGACCCCAGGCTACAGGTTCTGCTGACATCCTCAGCTCCACAGAGATCTGAACCAGTTATAACCTTGCCCTTAGTACAGGGTTTGTTTGTTTTTCCATTGTTTTCTACAAAAAAATAATATATAGCTAATCTCTGGTTCCACCAGTTGAACTAACATTCAAGATTCTGCCTGTACTATTGTCAGCTGAAGGAGAGAAACTGGGATTTAAAGGCAGAAAAAGATAAGGGCAGGGTAATTCGCAGCTGGGGCTCTCCAGAACTGTAAGGAACAGCTAAATGACTTGGAAGTTAATTGCCTCAGCATTCCCACCAAGGTATTTGAGGTGGGAAGAGAACTAGTGTTATCAGACAAGAAGAGATCAGCACAAGGACAGGGAGCGAGGTAAGGAAGCCAGGTCCAGTCAAAGGGTGTAGGCTGGAAGAGGCTGGCAAAGCACCAGGAAAGCACAAGGTACAGGCACAATGGTCCCACTCTGGGGAAGAGGCAGATTCCCCCTGGAGGCTGACACCCTGGGCCAAAGTTCTGATTGCCCTACTTTATGGACCTAAGCAAGGTTGTTCACAGGTACGTGTATTGGTGCAGGATTGACGCAGCTGCTATATCACAGCCCACACAAAGCATGCCCAGAACTGTAAGAATTAAGGGTGACAAAGATTTGTTTCAGATCCATCTTAAAGCTGGCTTTCCAACTTGGACTAACCGAGCTAATTCCCAGCTCCTCATTCCTAAAGAAGGGGTATGTGGCACAGGCAGTAGAACCAGGACCTCTGTGTTTGTAGTAGTGAGCCCCTACAGGTACCTACAGCCACCACACCGGGATACTCTAGATTCAGTCCTTCTTTCCTTCTACCACCCTACATTCTAGACCACAGGTGGGCTTCTTCTAGGGTACTTAATTACAACAGAAAAAGATAGGTCCAGATTGGTAGGAAAAATGATGAATCTCCGAAAGTGGTCATGGGCAGCTAGGTAATTAGAAAAAAAAAATACTATTAAGTGGTGGGGCAGGGAAAAAAATTCCAAATGAGATCATGAAGAGTTGGACATGACTAAACAACAACAAAAGTGATCACATGTATTTGAATTCACACTAAAAGGTAAAATTATGTAAAATATGGTCATTGGTTTTAGCTCATAGGAAATATGCAGTGCAAATTCTAATAATATGATACTTTAGGGGATTCATTACTCCCACTGATCAGGGCCTAGCTGTACATCATCATCATCATCATCATCATCATCCATCATCATTATCATCATCATCATCATCATCATCATCATCATCATCATTGCCCACATTCATATCATGCTTTAAGATTCACAAACCTCACAGTCCTGAGAGATAGACAGCATAAGTATTAATACCCTTCTTACACCCTACTCTCCCCCATGTACTCTGATCCAGTGTACTAAGCTTCCTTGCTGCTCATCTCACAAAACACTCCATCTCCTGACTCCAAGCATTTTCTCTGGCTGTCCATGCCTGGAATGCTCTCCCTCCATATCTCTACCTCTTGGCTTCCCTGGCTTCCTTCCTTCAAGGCCCAGCTAAAACCTCACCTTCTACGAGAAGCCTTTCCCAACCCCCCATAATGCTGGTATCTCCCCTCTGTTGACTATCTCCAATTTATCCTGTACAGAGCTTGTTTGTACACAGTTGTTTACATGTGACCTCCCCCACTAAACTGTGAGATCCTCAAGAACTGGGGCTGGCTTCTGCTTTTCTTTGTATCCCAAACACTTAGCACAGTTCCTAGCACACAAGTGTATACTAAATGCCTATTGATTAATTGAAAGGGGGAATTCTACCTAGGAAATTGCTCTCTGGCTGAGGTTCATAGGATCCTAGGATTCAGAGTAAAAGGGACTTTTGAGATCACCTAGTCTAATCCTTATATTGCTAATTGTAACTCCTAATTGGTGGTGGTGGGGTTTTGATACTGGATCTAATGTCAGGGAAAACTGATTTCCAATCCTCCTTCAAACACATATTAGCTGTGTAACCCTGAACAAATCATTTAACCCCTCTGAGGCTCAGTTTCCTTATCTGTAAAAGGAGACTATGAATAGTAGTCTGTTGTGAGCATCAAATGTATGTAAATCGCTCTGCAAACCTTAACTGCTATGTTTGTTCAGTTGTGTACAACTCTTCCTGACTCCATTTGGGGTTTTCTTAACAAAGATACTGGAGTGGTTTGCCATTTCCTTCTCTAGATTATTTTACAGATGAGGAACTGAAGCAGACAGGGTAAAGCGACTTACCCAGGGTCACACAATTAATGTATGTCTGAGGCCAAATTTGAACTCAGGAAGATGTCTTTCTGATTCCAGGCCCAGCACTCTATCCACTGTGCCTCCCAGCAAACTTTAAAATGCTACATAAATATCAGATGTTATTATTAACCACTAGTTAATTGCCACCTCTGTTCTCCAGGGGAAAAAAAATGCAAAGCATGACTCAAGTGAAGACGTTAAAAGAAATCCATTCCATATATACCTCTGAAAAAGGGCAAAAAAGACACTACCCCTTTCTATCTTTTCATCATAATTTCTACCTCAGCTCAGGGGATTGAACAAAATAATCTTCTTGGCTTGTGAAGTTACACAAATCTTATGACACACCAATAAAAGGGAAAAAAATGAATTTGGGAATTAAACTGAATGAAAAATTCCCAAATTTCCTTTAAAAATGAATATGTTCCATAGAGCTCACAGAGGAACTAAGCTGTTGGTGCATCATAACAGAAGTATGAGTGATATAATAGAATTAGTGCTCTCACCAAAGTATTTTCTACTATCTTGTGTGAAGTCATCTAGGAGGTTCAGGGCTACTCCTTCTACCCTATAGCTTTTGCAAACTCCCACGTAAGCCTTCTGACTGATTCTACTACATCCCTCCCCACATCTCCCACACCTTCCTCCCTTCCCCCTACCTGTGTATGGTGGATTATCACAGGGCAATAGCTAATACATAGAATAGATAGGCCTCAAGGTGCAGGTTCCCCACCCCTGGACTAGAGAAAGAGGGAGCTAGGTGGCCCAGTGGATAGAGTGCTGGCCTGGAGTCAGGAAAACCTGAGTTTTCCAGCCTCACTTATAAGCTATGTAACCCTGGGGTAAGTCACTTAACCCTGTTTGCCTCAGTTCCTCATCTGTAAAAAATGAGCTGGAGAAGGAACCACTCTAGTGTCTCTGCCAAGAAAACTCCAAATGGGGTCACAGAGAGTTGGACTCCACTGAAAAATAACTTGACAACAAGAAGCCTGGAGAAGCCCTAAAGGCAAATAAATGAATTCTGCTTAAGCAGTCTGAATACTTTTTAGACTCCTAAATGAACCGCTGAAGGAAAACATGTAAATGTCTGCTTATACAGATACAAAGCACATATGTGTGTGTGTGTGTGTGTGCTTACATGGGAATATAGTTCCCCTAAAGTAGCTCTTTTCACAAAAGCATTTTTTTTTCCTCTCAGAGCCAAAATAAATCAGGCTCATAAGTGGAGGAAAAAGGAGTCTTTAATCAGGATAACAGGATAACAAGCCTGAAGCCCTGGGGTCACCCACGTCTGAATACATGGATGTCCAACATGGAAACTTACAGGAAAGGTTATTATACTTTCAGGAGGAAAGGAAGAGGTGGTCATATGAGGTAGTGAGGCCTGACCATGAGACGCCATCCACCCTTAGCAAACTGGGCAAGGAAACCCACTGGTTTTTACCCTTCATGATCTAAAGCCCCTCCCAATAAAAGGAAAAGGACATTAGATGCTAAGATTCAGCTCAAGTTGGGTTTATTTACAAGGTAAGGGTCATGGCTCAGGGTGGGGTTCAACCTAATCAAGAGTACATACCAGAAGAGTAGGAATACCAGGACATTACTAGAATTCGGTCATTACTAGGATTATTTAAAGGGAGTGGCAGGTAATAGATTAATGTTCTTTGACATTAACTATATTTCTGTCAGTCTTCAAAAGTGATATAGATCCCCACAACCCAGTCCACTGAGAAGCAACCTGTCCCATTTATCCATGCTCACCCCATCAATGGTTTAGGAAAGGGTCTGCAAACAGGAGGAACACCCATCTCACCTGAAGGGGGTGCTGGAACAACAAAGGCCTTCAGCTGAACGTCGTTTTGGGGTAAAGTGATCAGTACATTGTCTCCAGCAAACACCGTGAGTTCTTTGACTGTAAGTTAATTACAAAGAATATGTGAACAGCACATTAAAAATCACCCAGTCTTCAGCACAGTGTACAGAGCAGTAAGCACACAGTAGGTACTTAATACATGTTGACTGACTGATGGACTGGCCCAAAGAAAATCAGACTATAATCATTTAAACATACAAACACACTCATTTATTTCTCCATCCATGCCAATTGTGATAGGTATTATTTTACTTTTTTAATGTAAGGTACAAATATGACTGAAATATAAAACCATATGTGTTTCTCAAGCTCCAAACATATGTGTTTCTCAAGCTCCAAAGTGGCAATAACTTTGTGAATTAAAAAAAAAAAACCCTGAATTAGCAAGTCAGAGAATCTGATTCAAATCCTGTTGATGGGGTATGGCCCAAGCTGAGACCTTTGCCCCTTACCCCAAAAAAGGAATTTAGGTCCCATTTGTCTATGGGATTCTCCTTGAATTCTCCCACTTGATCAAGGAAGTCTCTGGTATTCCCCTGAGGCTATAATCCTATCAACTGGCCTTCCATTATTGCCATCTCCCAATTCTCTGTTACCCTTAACCTAGCCTAGCCCTCCATTGTCTATTACCAGAGGATGGCCCAGACCCTTTCCCATCCTTGATCATATCCATTCTACATCCCAGTCACCCCCATCAAGATTTTCCACTCCTGGATCCCTCCCCCATCTGGATATAAGATTCATCTTGTCTCCATTTAGGCGCTCAGATTCCTTAAGAACCTAACCAAGGGCTCAGATTTTTACAATCTAGCCAGTAGCTTACAAATGTTCAGATTCCTTAAGAGTCTGGCCAATATGGCAGATCTTTAAAAAGCCTTGTCTTTTACCGAAAGAAGAGTTGGGTCAAATTCTTTTGGGCAAGAACCGTGTCTCTTGCTCTTGATATTTTGGGGTCCTAGCACCCCTAAAGCTCAACATATGGTAGGATACATATATGACTGAAATATAAAAACATTAAGATTTCCTGTGGGTTTCTCAAGCTCCAAAGTGGCAAGAATTTTGTGAATTAAAATCAGACAACCTGAATTAGCAATTCAGAGAATCTGGTTCAAATCCTGTCTTGCCTGACCTCAGGCAAGTTGCTTCACTTCTCTAGGTCTCAGTTTCCTTGTCTGTAAAATGAGGTGATAGCACTAAATGACCTCTGAGAGCCTGCCTAGTAGACAGAGTGCCAGAATAGGGAGAAAGATCAAACTCTGAGTCTCCCCTCAGCCTCTTACTAGTTGAGGGATCTTGGGCAAGTCTCTCTATGCCTCAGTTTCCTCATCTTCAAAAAGATGGTGTTACATTCAATTACCTCTAAGGTCTCTTCCAGCTCTAAATCTGTGATTCTATGGTCCCTTCCATTCTATGATCCCATGTCCCCTAAGCAGAGTAAGGGAGGGATTAGATATTTAGAATTTAGAATTCTGGTTTACCAGCACTTAAATAGGTGGCTCAGTAAATAGAGCACTGAGCCTTCAGGCAGGAAGACCTGAGTTCAAATTTGACCTCAGATACTTACTAGCTTTGTGACCTTGGGCAAGTTACTTAATCCTGTTTCCCTCAGTTTCCCCATCTATAAAATGAGCTGGAGAAGGAAATGGCAAACCAATCCAGTATCTTTGCCATGAAAACCTCAAATGGGGTCACGAAGAGTCGGACACACTGAACAATAACAACTAACTGGTGAGGCACTGCAAATTCAAGGTGGTGTTTCTCCTACCACGGGATTTTCCCCTACCCCATCCCCACATGTGCCAAATAGAAGGCTCATTGCAGTCATATATAAGGCTTATTGCAACTGTGTTTGCTCCTGTATTATTAGTCAAATATCACTCAGTCTCCTGAGAGTGAATGACCTTGTGAATCTTTGATAATGGCCCTCTTCTTAGAAAGTTTCCAAAACAAAACCCAGTCAAAATCAAAGCAAAAAAAGGCTATTCTAGCCAGACTAACAAAAACTGCCCCATTACCCAAAGCAAGTAGTTGCTGGATCAGCACTTAAAGCAATACTTGTTCACCTTCTTTCTAACTAGGATACTGTTCATTCATTCAAGCAATGTTCCATTTGGCAGGACTGATTTATCCTTAGGTTCACTCATAAAATTTAAGTGGGATCAAGATAGCATGCATGTGCAACACAGAAGCATGGGCAGTCCAGAGATTCTCACTGCTTGGAGGGGATGGGATTCACCACATCTGGTTCAGGAAGCAGGTAAACATTGCTTCCCAACTCTTAACAAGCACTTTATGTGCTTTCCAAAGATCCAACAACAGTTGTCTCACAAGGGAAGCACATAGCTGTCTTTATTGTTAACTGTTTATTTATAAGATGGACACTTTAGCGAATGAAGGTATCTTAGATATCAAGCCCCAGACACTCATTTTATAGATGGAGAAATTAAGGCTTGTAAGAATCAAGTGACTTGCCCAAGTGGAAGTGCTTGCAAAACCAGTACTAGGACCTATGCTTTCTCATTTCTCTAATTAAATTATAACTCCCTCTCTTTATTATTAGTCCTTCTACTGAAGTTCAAGAATAAGCAAGGTCAGAGAGTATTCCCAAATTTCACAGTCTATCAGAATGCACCCAAAATATGGTCCATGATAGCCATGGCCTTCAGTATATCTTTTCCAGTCTTTTTTTTTTTTTCCCTATAAGTTACCTGTACTTGGAGCAGTGGTGGGAGAGGTGATCTGCTCAGTTAGGGTGGACTGAGAGGGGCCAGTGTCAGTGGGAAACACTTCAATCCCATGATCTGAGTTCTGCTGGGTTACTGTTAGAATTGGGCTTTTCTCCACGATGGTTGGACTGAACTCCAGGTTGGCTGAAGGAGGATTATGGGAAGGCATTAGAACCTATGAGATCAATCATAGGGATAAATTATTATGAATAAACCAGTTGAAAATAAGCACACAGCACAATGGCACCTACCTTTTCTGTAAAATGTGCTCACTTAACCATTATGTAAAATGTCAAAGACTGGAACCCCAGACCGTCTCTTTTAATAATAACAAAAACACATTTAAACACTGCTTTAAGGTTTGCAAAATTTTTCCTTGCAACAACCCTGTGATGTAGGTAGTACAAGTATTATTACAAGTACAAGTGTGTTGCATAGATGGCATAATAAACGATAGGTAAAGGGGGAATCTCCACAAAGAGGAAAGAAAGCACAATTCTGATGACCCTTGGAGTTACCATTATGACAATAGTTGAAAATTATGCAAATGACTTAGGACTGGCCAAAGAGACCTCTTAGGTGTATAGTCTCCATTCCAATCATAATATGCAAAGTGCATCCCAAAATGCTTCTACAGAATTAAATTTAAAAGTTTAAAACCTAGAGGAGGAAGGAGGAAATTAAGTATGATAACCAAGCAAGGAAAAACAGTATGGCATAATAGATTGTGTGCTGTACTTGGGAGATTGGAAGACCTGAGATCAAATTCGTCCTCTGATCCTCAATGGCTATGAATGAATATAGGAACTCCCTAAGACTTTATTTACTAAGTTATAGGTGGCATCAAATGCTGCTGGTTTAGGGAGTTCCCACCATGTATGTCAAGAAGAAAAAGTATTTTAATATTTTAAAATGGAGGTGGGAAGAAGCCTTTTCCATCAGCCAGATTGTTTAAAAGTGTGTAAAATGGTGAATCAAAGTAGTTTGAGGAACCCACTAAGAGAGAAATAAGTTCAAGAGAGACAGTGGAATTGTATAAAAACATGGCTTAACTTTTCTATTGTTGGGGGGAAAAAAGTAAGACATTGCTGAACATTCTGAAATTTGGAAACTGGAGACTCAGCACCATCTTCCATTAATATTTCCCAAGTAACTCCCCAAGACACCGCCTCAGCACCCAGGCTATTTGGGAAGGCCACCTGTAGGGAAGTTCAGTGCTCTAAGCAAAAATAAATAAATAAATAAAACCACAGTAAAAGTCTTCAATGGAGTACAGATGTTACTGGTCAATTTCACGTAGTGGGCTTTTTCTATGAATTCTAGCGGCTTCTTGACTTGTCCGTCACAATCTATCTTAACTACAGTCATATCCATGCTGTGGATTTAGAGTCAGAAAAACCTGGGTCTGTAATTCCCCCTCAGAAAATTACTGGCTGTGTGACCCTGGGCAAGTTATTTCACTGTCTCCAAGATTTTGTTTCCTCATCTTACAAATGAGGATAAAACAGCTACCTCACATGGTTGTGAAGATCAAATGACATAATTTACATAAAACATTTTGTAAACATTAATATATAAATGCAAGCTATTATTATATGTCCAAACTTAATTAACATGTATAAATATATTTGTGTATACATAATTATTGTGGCTACATATATTTGTATGTATATATGTACATGAAATATATGCACATGATATACATATATACAAATTCACATATATACATACATATCATATATAAGATGTATCAGTCAAGGAGCAAAAATTAAAATTGGCCTGATAGCCTGGTTATTTTTAAAAGCTAAAGATGTGATACAATGTGCATTTTTTTTAACTTCAAAAATATCTTATTGATAATTATAAACAAAATCCTGGTGAATTTTTTCTAACCTTGCTTTATCTTCTTCTCACTTCTATTTACTTGTAGGATACCTTCCTTTCTTATCCTTCCAAATTGTATTCTGGGAGACTGAGTCATGTCCCTTCTGTTTTCTCTTTTACTTTTTCCCCACTAAACTTTTAACTGCATTTCATTCTTAAGCTCAACAACCTAATTTTATTCTTACTATACAATGTCTCAAAAGGGACAGCTAGGTGGCGCAGTGGATAGAGCACCAGCCCTGGAATCAGGAGGACCTGAGTTCAAATTTGGTCTCAGACCAGACACTTGATACTTACTAGCTGTGTGACCCTGGGCAAGTCACTTAACCCCAATTGCCTCGAAAAAAAAAAGTCTTAAGCATGTGTGTATATAAATATAATAATAGCTGACATTTACATAACATTTATGATACACCAGATATTGTACTGATCACTTTAAAATTAATTATCCTCACAACAACCCTGGCAGGTAGGTGCTATTATTATCCCCATTTTATAGAGGAGGAAACTGAGACAAAAAGAAAGTCAAATTAAAAAAAAAAGAAATTAAAGACTTACTTAGTGTTACACAGCTAGTAAATGTGTAAGGCCAGATTTGAACTGATTCC
Organism: Vombatus ursinus; assembly: GCF_900497805.2. Lineage (NCBI taxonomy): Eukaryota > Metazoa > Chordata > Mammalia > Diprotodontia > Vombatidae > Vombatus > Vombatus ursinus. The sequence goes on along the minus strand of NW_020940355.1, from coordinate 61,794 downwards.
AGGCCTGGCAACCTAATACTGTGCCACCTAGCTGCCCCTAATGTACAAAGGGATAGATAGATAGATAGATAGATAGATAGATAGATAGATAGATAGATAGATAGATAGATAGATAGTTGGATGACAGATATATTCACATATATCTTTACATATATTTGTTTTCTTGATTAAAAATAATTTATCCATTGAAAAAAGAAAATTAATTACAAAACTGAAATAAAGGCTAAGTGCCTTGCCCACTGTCACAAAGCTAGTAAGTGATATATTTATGTACCTCTGTGTGTGTGTTTGTGTGTGTGTGTGTGTGTGTGTGTGTGTGTGTACACACACTGATTTCTCTGCAGTCATCTCTATATTAACTCTTCTCAAACAATGTGCTCTTTGAGATATTGAGTAGAGTTCTAGATCTGAAGTCAGGAAGATTGACTTTGAATCCTACTTCAGTCACTTACTTACTATGTGATCCCAGGCAAATTACCCTTTCTGGGCCTCAAATTTCCTCACTGGTAAAATAAAGGGGTTGGATTTGATGATGTGTAAGTAAGGTTCCTTCCAGCTCTAAATCTATGGTCCTATGATGCTTTCCTTCTAGCCTATTTCTCTCATTTTTCAGCTCCTTCTCATTCTGACACTCAGCCTTCTGACCTGCTCTGCCTATCTGATATCTCTCCTCTCTCCTGTTTTGTCACTCCCAATTTTCTATTTCTAACACATCATTCCCTTCATGGGAAATCTAGCTCCTTTTTTTCAGCCCCACTCCTAATTCTTTCAGTATTCCTACCTACCAGGGATTAAATAAAATTTTTTAAAAGAATGTTTACATTGACATGAGTAACAATATTGAATGGTCACTTCAGGTGGACATAAAGCTTTGCTGATTTCAAGAACAGTTTCTGGAAAAAGACAGTAGAAAATATTTCAAGTTTGACATTTCTCCAATGTATTTACTATTAAGGATCCAGAGAAAAGAAAAAGATGGGAAGTGAATACAAGTTCAAGGTAATAGGGCTGCATCTTCTCTCACTTTAAGGCGGAGACTTCCAGATCTCCCAAAAAACAATCTTGCCAATACTTTTCTCATTGTGCCTACCAACTGCTTCAAGTCAATGGAAGATGTACAGTCAGAAGGCTTGTGTTTGAACATCAACTCTGATCCTTACAACCTATGTCACCTTGGACAAATCACAATTTGAATGAGTTTCAGAATTTCCTCATCTGTAAAATGAGGAGATTGGATCTCAAACTGCATTCCCTTCCAGCTTTGGATATTGTATTATTATTATTATTACAATGCTAACATTTACATAGTGTCTACTATGTGCCTGGCACTCGGCTAAGTAAGTGCTTTATAATTATTATGTTGTTTGATCCTCACAACAGTTCTGGGAGGCAGGAGGTATTATTATCTCCATTTTGCAGTTAAGAAAACTAGAATAAATAAAGGTCAAGTGACTTGTCTAGTGTCACACAACTAGTAAGTATCTGAGGATGGATTTGAACTCCAGATCTTACTGACTCCAGGCTCAGCACGCTATCCACTGCACCTCCCAGCTGCCTAGCATCCCTCTGCTGGGATCTGTGGCCCTGAAGTTCAAATTTACTTCCCCCACTCTCCTTTCAAGTCTACATCTGCCCCCAAGTCTTCTCTTTCCCACTGAGCCCATCTTCCTTCAGCTTCCCTTCTTTCAACTTTTATTCATAAATCTGAGGCTTCTTCCATTGTCCCCTTTCCACCAGGGAATATTCCCTTCTACCAGCAATTCCTCTGTTCATGTGACGGGCACAGCTGACTGAACTTTGGGGAAAAGACGCACAATAGTTTATATGCTGTGCACCTCCTTTGCTTAAAGATGCAGAAAACACTAACTGTTTAGCATGCTTGGCACATAGTGTTTGCTAAATGCCTGTCAGAAATGAAGGCTGCATAAAATGTGTACTCTACATTTGCATCTCTCAGACTGGGCAACTGAATTCATGTTTTTTTTTTAATTTCAAAAGGTCATAGGTGAACTTCCTGTGTCTTTAATTCAAGTCCTAGCAACTCCTTAGATGTAAAACCCTGTGGTACTGGCAGACAGGCGACTTGGCTAAGAGATCAAGAACTGACCTGACCCTCTGCAAAACCCTGGCACCTCCTTAGACACTGACTGAGGGACTTCTGTTGAGAACTGCTGCATCACTATAAAGTTAACTGAACTGTGGAGGCAGAAGAGCTATTTGTTCTTTTAAATAGTCTACTCTTAATAGTATATTAGGAAGGAAGAAAGGAAGGCAAGAAGGAAGGGAGGGAGGGAGGAAGGGAGGGAGGGAAGAAGGAACCCAGGTTGTTTGATTTCCTCCTAGGCTACACTGCAGTCATCCTTCTTCTGAACATCTGAGAACAAGTGAATCACAAAGGTACCCAAGTAAAACCTACTTTCCTTTGCACCTCTGATCTTTAAACAATAATATGGGACTTAGATGATTACTAAGTCAGGTTCATTCTGCCTGTTGCTTCCCCTGCCCCTCCAAATCCTGGCATCATGGTACGTTCTATGCATCCTGAGTGACTGAAAACACAGAACTCATAACACTCACCCTCATCTTTTGGCACTTACCTCTTCTCCGGGGCTGTTGCTAGCCTGTCCAGGGGGCTGAAAGGCTTCCTCCTTTTCTCGTGTCTTTCCAGGCAGTGGGATCTTCTCCAGGGATGGTGATGATCTTCCCTCAGGAAAGTGATCCAGGACAGTGGCCCACTCTGACTCATTCCCTCTTGCCAGGTGATCTAACCTGGTGTTCCCATTCTCTTTCTCTGCCAGAGAATGGCCATTTCCCACAGAGGAATTGAAAGGACCTTCAGTGTTTGGCAGTAGACCCCAGTCCATGTAGTCAGCACCACCCTTTGGCACCTGCTTGCCACTGGACTGGAAGGAGTCAGGCTCCATCTCCCTATAGTCATCTGTATACTCAGGTAACTCTTCTAAGCTATGGCCCTTCCCCAAGAAGGGTAAGTCTCTAAGTCTGCTAGCCTCCTCAGACGGGCCTCCTGGAATCGCCATGGGATGACCCCTATTGGGCATCATCTGTCCATATCCTAGTAAGGAGGGTGGTCTCTGCGCTGGCCGCAGCACAAAAGTTAGATAGGACTTAACAGGGTCTATTGTCTTGGGCTCACAGCTCTCCTGGTGCTGGCAGTTCACAACGTAGCACCGACCTTCAACCAACCAGGCCAAGTCACAGCTGGGCAGGTCACAGCAGGCAGCTGTGCAGGCAGCCAGAGAACTGACTTGAGGCACCCGCATGATTTTGGTGGTTTCCAGATTTGGGGAAATAACTGCATTTGAGTAGGTTCCTCCATCCCTACACTTCTCACAGAGGTAACCTGTAAACAAGGTAGGCTGAAGTTAGGCAGAGGAACACTCACCCCACCGGCATCCCATAGCAAGGCAAAACAGCTTACAAGACTGGGAAACATTTTTCTGCAAGGAGAAGGAAAAGAATAAGCATTTATTAAGTGCCTATTGTGTGCCAAGCACGGTGCTAAGCTGAGGTTTGATCCCATGTCCACCAGTGGCACTGCTTTTGAGCTTCTCCATCATGCCACTGCACCAGGTATCTTCTTCGCCTTCAGGATGACACCCTGACTCCCCCCTCCCATACTTTCTAGCTTCCTTTTGTGTGTTGTTTTCTCCCACTCATTTGAAAGCTCCTTGAGGGCAGGAACTGTCTTTCTATTTGTACTTCTATCCCCAGAACTTCACATAATGCCTGGCGTAGTAGGTGCTAAACAGATGTTTATTAATTGATTAATCTCCATAACAATTCTGTGAGGTAGGTGCTATTATGAGCCCTATTTTACAATTGAGGAAATTGAGGCAGACAAAGGTCAAGTGACTTATCTAGAGTCACATAGCTAATGGGGTATAGGCCCAAGATGACTCCCCCCAAAAAAACCTTCTTTGAACTTTACTTGAACTTTTTTAGTCTAGCAGTCTCCTAAGGCTATTCTTATTCCTAACAACTGGCCTTTCCTTGTCCCCTATGCCCAATCTCCCAGCCACTTCCCATCCTTGATTGTATCTAGATCCCATTCACCTCCCTAAACTCCTCCTCCAGTCACCCCAGCTTACTGACCACTCCCATCAAGACACTCCTCCCAGCCCCTCCTCCAGTCACCCCAAACTACTTGGCCATTCCTAGATCTCTCCCATAGTCTTTCAGTATATAAGATCCATCCTGGCCAACATTTAGTGGCTAAGACTTCCTCACACCCACTTTTCCTTACGAGCGTCACAAATGTTCAGACTCCTTAAGAGTCTGGCCTATATGGCTGATTTTTAATAAACCTTGTCTTTGGCTGAAAGAAGGCTTGGGTCGAATTCTTTCGGGCAGGACCTGCGTGTTGTGATTTTGGGGTCCCAGCACCCCTAAACATCTAAACCTCAACATAGCTATTAAATGAATGAGGCTGAATTTAAACTCAGGTCATCCTAACTCCAGGCCCAACTCTCTGTACACTGCACCAAGTAGCTGCCTAAAAGAAGACAGAGAAGTTCTTTCAGGCTTATTTAGGATGAACCTGATATAGTTCAACATATTGTTATATTCAGATGGAGGTTTAGTCTACAGGAGGAAATGCAGTGCAATAGAAAGCGCTTTGGGCTTGGAGTCAGAAGACCTAAATTAAAAATAAATTATTTCTGTATCCCAAAGAGATCATAAAAATGGGAAAAACATGTACAAAAATATTTGTAGTAGCCTTTTTTTTTTACAATTATTTTTATTAGCCATTGGTGACTGAACAAGTCCCATAATCCCTCGTCTTAGCTGCTTCACTCTTTTCTTTATTAATTTATTTTATCAATAATCACTTCCATAAGCTTTTGAATTTTAAATTTTTCTCCCCCTCCCAACCTGCCTCCCTCCCAAAGACAGTGTGCAATCTGATATAGGCTATATATATATATACATATTCCTATTAAACATTTTCACATTAGTCATGTTGTAAGGAAGAATTTGAGTCAATAGGAGGAACCACAAGAAAGAGAAAACAAAACAAAACAGTAGAAAAAAAATAACAAATAGTATGCTTTGATCTGCATTCAGATCTCCATAGTTCTTTCTTTGGATGTGGATAGCATTTTCCATCATGAGACTTTGGAGATGTCTTAGATCATTGCACTGCTGAGAAGGGCTAAGTGTATCAAAGGTAGTCATCGCACAACGTGGCTGTTACTGTACAACATTCTCTTGGTTCTGCTCACTTCACTCAACGTCAGACCATACAAGTCTTTCCAGGTTTTTCTGAAGTCTGCCTGCTCATCATTTCTTAGAGCATAATAGTATTTCATTGCATTCATACACCACCATTTGTTCAGCCACTCCCCATTTGATGGGCATCCCCTCATTTCCAATATTTTGCCATCACAAATCTTTTTGTGGTGGCAAAGACCATAATTTTTGTGGTGGCAATCAGACCATATTTTGCCATCACAAAAAGGGCACTTTTTGTGGTGGCAAAGAATTGGAAATTCTTTGTATGAACTGATGCAGAGTGAAGTGAGCAGGACCAGGAGAACATTGTACACAGTATCTGCAACATTGTGTGATGATCAACTATAAATTACAACTCTTCAGCAACACAATGATCCAAGACAAGTACAAAGGACTCACAAAGGAAAATGCTAGCCATATCCAGATAAAGCATTGATGGACTCTGAATGCAGAACAAATGGTATTTTTTCACTTACTTTATTCTTTCTTGTGTTTTTTTTTCTTTGATATGTTTCTTCTTTCACAACTGTGACTAATATGGAAATAAGTTTTACATGATAGTATATGTATAAACTATATCAAACTGCCTACCATTTCAGAAGAGGGGAGGGAAGGAGAAAAATTTGGAACTCAAAATCTTGTAAAAATGAATGCTAAAGGGGGCAGCTAGGTGGCGCAGTGGATAGACCACTGGCCCTGAAGTCAGGAGGACCTGAGTTCAAAAGTGACCTCAGACACATAATATTCACTAGCTATGTGACCCTGGGAAAGTCACTTATCCCCATTGCCTAACCAAAAAAAAAAAAGCTTATATGTTATATTTTTAAAAAATTAATGCTAAAAATTTTCTTGATATGTAACTGGGGGAAAAAATAAAATACTATTAAACTTAAAAAAAGAACCAGAATTTTCTTTATCACATTACAAAAGCTGGCTCCATCTTGAATCCCTTGCTGATCTCCAATGATTAGCCCATCAATTTGATGTACTTTAATAAACTCCTTTTAATTCTCTTTGTCTTGAATTTTGCCTCATTAATCAGAGTAGGGGAAAAGCCAGAACAAAGCATTTTCTCTTTAACAAATGTCCAGCAAAAGCTAGATCCTTTTGAGGGCATTCACCCCTGGTTATCACTGTGGGCAGGCCTGCTACACCTCTCTCCAGGATGGCAATGAAACTCACTGCTGAAATTAAGCTGGAGTGAATCTTCCCTCCCTCGCCCCCCCTCCCCTTAATTAAGCTGTGAAGTGGTGGAGGATCTAACTCCCTCAAACTCAGAATGTATAAAGGAGAAATAGTTTCCAAAATCTAAACTTTGATTTTATTTTTCACTTGCACATGAAAAAGGAAAGGCTCAAGGGGAGAGGCCAGCAAGTATGGGACTTGCAGGTATTTGCGTGAGAATAGTGGTATTCATAAAGGAAGCAAGACTCCTGGGTTAGACAAACAGTAATCGTTTGGGAAATCCTGTCCACACCTGAGAGGTGAGGTTCAGCGTGGTCTGGGAAAATTATGTGGCAAAAAGAAAATAATTTTTCAGCCAGATAAGGGATGGGACCTTTGTACTTAGTCTAATGCACATTCTAAATTTGATTTAGAGGTCTATAGCCTGAGCAAGGATGTTGAAAGAGGCTTGGAAATAGCAATTGCTCTTCATTATCATAGAAATAAAACCAGAATACCCTCTGGAGTAAAAAGGAAAAAGGGGAAAGGATTAAGGAATGGAAAGGGAGATTTGAAAAATTCCATGGAAGAGAGACCCACCCCCAGCCATCTGGGAACACCAACCCCACCCCCACCACCACTTAGGTCCAGACCCTCTAAGGGATAAGGGGGAAAGATATTCACAACGAGCAGGGAGGGAAAGATGACTAGGAACTACTCTGTGAACTAGGTATTAGTTCTATAGATAGTCTGGGATATGATTAGTAAAGGAAGTGTTAGATCATAATGATGGGGTTGGGATCTGGGCCCCAGAAAGGAAAAACCTGGACTTTCCCACATGGCTAAATCTCTGGTGTTCACCTGAGGCTATATCCCATCAACTGGTCTTTCATTGTGGCTACACCCAATCTCCCCTCCATTGTCTTACCTCCCTATGTATGGCCCCCAGCCGTTTCCCACCCTTAATCCTAACTAGGCTCCATTCTCCCTTAGTCCAGGTCCCAGGAGTTCTGTTCACCCCAGCTTACTGGCCACTCCGAGGTCCCTCCCACAGTCTTTCTGTATGTAAAGTCCACTTTGTCTCCATTAATATGCTTAGATTCGGGGCAGTTAGGTGGTGCAGTGGATAGAGCACCAGCCCTGAAGTCAGGAGTACCTGAGTTTGAATCTGGCCTCAAACCAAACACTTGACACTTACTAACTGTGTGACCCTGGGCAAGTCACTTAACCCCAATTGCCTTAAAAAAAAAAAAGATACTTAGATTCTTAAAATCTAGCCATGGCTCTGATTCTTATAATCCAGTCATGACTCAGATTCTTAAAATCTAGCCAATGCTGGGATGCTTATAATCTAGCCACTGCTTACCCATGTTCAGACTCCTTAAGAGTCTGCCCAATACGATGGATGTTCTAATAAACCTTGTCTTTGGCTGAAAGTAGGATTGGGTCAAATTCTTTCGGGCAGGACCTGTGTGTCATGATTTTGGGGTCTCAGCACCCCTGAACCCCTAAACTGCATCAATAATGTGAAAGAAACAAGAGAGGTGCAGTTTTGAAGGGTTTTAAGCTAAATGTACAGAAAGGGGCAATAAAGTTTGAGGAAGCTAGGGAGAAGAGGAAGTGAGTAGAAAGTTAAGAAAAGTTGTAGTCTGAGTAAAGGCTTTTGGAGACTTAGAACGAGAGAAATGAGGAAGGGTTTTGAGCTCATTCAAATAAAAAGGATATGAGAAACTTTATTTGATTACTCTTTCTGATACGCATCTGGAAATTCCTGAACTTTCTAACTGGGGGATGCTTAGGGTCACTCCTTATCTGAAAAGCTTTAAGGACAGGTAAAAGAGGATGGGAACTATTTCATGGACTCTGGAGAACAGATCAGGTTCTTTGGGAGGTTTGAAAGGAAATAGAGATTAGGTTAAAGGGAGCTGGGAGTGCCTCTACTTGTCTTTTAAAATGAGTTTATTGATGATAATGGGCTCTCCTTTTTAACTGTTAGCAGTAAATGGTGCTTGGATAAATTGAGATTTAAATGTTACCATTAGCCATGGCCAATATGGATATATGTTTTGCATAATTTTCGATGTAATTGCTATCATTTTGCTTGATTTCCCAATGGGTGCTGGAGGGGCTGGAGGAAAGGAGAGAATTTGGAACTTAATTTTTTTTAAAAGAATGTTAAAAATAAATAATTTTTTAAAATTAAAAAAGTTACTAGTGATTATAAATCCAAATTTAATTTTGCCCTGAAACTAAATCATAATGTGGTCTCATTTACAATGAAATGTGTTCTCTTATTAGGATAATTGTGGTGAATCAGAACCAAGTTAAAAACACACATTTGTTATTTGGCATTAAAAAAGAAAAAAAAATAATGCCGGAAAATGCATGATCAAAAAAATCTGAATCAAAAACTCTAATCTCAGAAATTTATTAGCTGTGTAACTTTAGTTCTGTTTACCTCAGTTTCCCAATCTGTAAAGGAGAAAATGAAATAATAGCACTTACGTTGCAGGGTTATTTGTGAGGATCATATGAATATAAAGTGTTTAATATAGTACTTGGCTTTATGCTTGTATAACTATGTACAGACATTCTGTGACTTTAGGCTAAGGCCTGGAGGACCAGTTTTTTTTCCCAGTAGTTTCATTGTTGGCTCTGACTTTTTTTTTCCTGATTTATTTATTTTTTTATTTTTAACATGTGTTTTTAAAACTTTGGGTTACAAATTTTCTCCCTTCCTCCATCCCCACTCACCCTTATGGAAAAGGCAAGCGTCTCAATACAGGTTATAGATGTGTAATCATGCAAAACACTTACACAGCAGTCCTGTTGTGAAAAACTTAAGTGTTATTTCACTTCATTCTATCCTACCCCCCATTTATTCTAGTTTCTTTTTTGACCCTCTCCCTCCTCAGAAGTGTTTGCTTTTGATTATCCCCTCCCCCAATCTGCCCTCCCCTCTATCAACTCCCTGCTCTCTTGACCCCTTCCCTCCTTACTTTCCTGTAGGGTAAGATAGATTTCCATACTCCATTGTGTATGTTATTCCCAAGGAGGATCAGTTTTGAGCCTGTTATAATCATATCCTTGCTTCTTCCTCTTGTAGCAAATTAAAGTCAGAGACTTCTCAAGGTGGAGGCAAAAAGTTACTCTTTATTACAATCTCGCAAGAAGGGGCATCTCCTCCAGTACGCTACCAGCAGGAGAGAGGCAAGGCACAAAGGACAAAGCAAGCTTATATATCTTAATGCAAATAAGAAACTCCCACCCCGCCACTATCCCTTACTCCCATTGTCTGGGAGGTGGGCTTACATTCTAGGCGTGAAAATCTTTCCCATTCCCAAAGAACAAGGAAACAGGGTATAGCCAATCCAAACATAACATGTCCTTATTTAGTATGCCTAATGCTGACATGGCAGTGGCAATCAGGAGGGAGTTTAGGTAATTTAAACTTATGGCCTGTTCCTTGTCTCAGAGCCTATCTCTAGTTTCGAGACAGTCTTTTCATCACCACCCTGAGAAGTCTTCACAGGTTATATCTCATTCACTATTATTAGGGTAGGCAAACAATAGAAGTTTTCACTGCAATACAGAATCTATTAGATTAATACTAAAATATCTGATTTACTCTAATAAGCTGCAAGTGGAAAAGATCTTTTCTATTTTCAATCTGAATTTGTAGTCATTCCATATCCTAAGCAAGAGTTAAATTAGTGCTTGTCCTATATGTAAGATTAAGTCCCCAAATTCTTTCAGAAGACAAAAGAGTTTTTGAAACAAAGATATAAATCTATTAATTTTTAAGGTTAAAGTCAGAAACTTCTGTTTTTGCTTTAAGGAATAGAATTTCATTGCAATCAGTTATCTTAGTGGAGAGTAACTTATGAACTTTCTTGTTGAGAGAAATGATTATTTCTCTCTTATATTAATTACCAATTAATGTGGACAAGGGAAGGGAATCCAGAGTTTGTTTTTTTTCTTTTCTATTTTTTCATTCAAAGTCCAGTCTCTCAAGGAGATTTCAGACCTTGCCCAAAAATTTACCTCTCCTAGACCATCTTATCTAGGTGGAATTCTTACCCCACCCAACTAGAAAATCTTACAAAAAGAATCTAATCTAGATGAATTCCGGCCCATTGTGTTCTACTTAGACAGGCTTGGCAAAACACCCCTCCCCCCTTGCCCATGGAAGAGATCCTTTGGTCTACACTGCCAAAGGCTGGGGGAGGTCTGCGTAGAAAGGAGTAATTAAGGTCATATTCTCCCAGCCCCTCATTAGAATAGGCCTACCTTTCATAATATTCATTTTTTCAGTAATGATTAACTAGAGTTGATTTCCACCTGTTGGGAACACCCACTATTCCATGATTTGTCTTTAGGTTGCCAGAGAAAGTCAAATGACCATCCTTTTATTAATTATTCACTAGCCATAATTAGTACAATGGTTAATTACCCAGAAATTATGTCTCTTGTGGCCAGCTTTAGCTCAGCAGTTTCTTTGGAAATACTATCAGATTGCCAACGTACATACATTTGAGCCCTACGGGTGTTTTCCCCTTCCTTTTATTAATTATTCATTACCTAGAAATTATGTTTCTTGGACTTTTCAATACATCTCAGCTGTAAAAGTGCAGACTAACAGATATCCATCTCTTAAGGTATTGTATATTCACCGTTTAAAGTAAAAATAAAAAGATTGTTGAGACTGAGTGAGATTGGTGAAGACTTCTCATCAAATCTAAACTTAAATGAGTAAAATAAGGTAAAGACCCCTAATAATAATATATGTTTATGCAGGTCAGGAAACTTGTAAATAGCCCGGATAAATATGTTCAAATTGTTGCAAAGACAAGTATAACTGCAAATTGTTCCAGGAACTAACATGAACAAACAGGATGTACCAAGAAGATACTTGAAGGAGGGGAAGGCAGGTACAAACAATGTAACAATTCTGTAATTTCCACTGCTGTTGCTGGGGTAGTTTTGCCGAGTTTAGATTGTGCCCTCTGAAGCCCAGCCAATGGGATAAAAGGTAGGGACTAGGGAGGGGTTGTGGTTAGAACCTATAAAAATGCTTGCTTGGCCGACACCAACTGCAGTCTTGAATCGAACTACCTTTGGGTAGGAGTTGAACTTTCTTGCAAGATCAGAATAAAATCCTTTCTACTTTCTACCTGGAGAAGCCTCTTAATTAATTTGGGTAAGGGTCGTTGCTGTCCCACACAAGACTGTTGGCTCACAATATAACTTCAACATAGGCTATTCTATGTATAATCTCCTAAACTTCACAAGGGATAGGCAGATAACCTTAGAGGAATCTCACTCTTTACTATAAGCAGGCTTAAAAATTTCACTTCCATCTTGTGCAAGGAGTGGAAGCGGGCATCCCATTTATTCAGTAAGCCAATTCATTGTTTAGAAATTTCACAACACAGAAAGTTCTTTTACAGGACTGAAAATATACCCATTTAAATACTTGCTAGGTTTTAACATTATAACAATACCACCCATCCCCCCTTAACTTGATTAACAATTTCATAAGTGATAGCCAAATAATTTTTGGTGAAATTTCCTCTTTACTATAAGCAAACCTGGGAGGTTATAGTTTCTTAAATTAAAAGACATGATCAGCAGGGCTAAAATAACAGATTTCAAACTTTTTTCTACTTTTAGCAATTCAGTTTACAATCCAACAACATCCAGATTAAGATTAAAAGAGATTGCTTTATTTAAAACATGAAACAAATCCATTACCAGTCAGGTGACTTCAATTCAGTTGAATTATCCTACACAGAAAATTATCTTACATAGAAAATCATTCATCTTAACACCTTTAGTATTTTATATTAATCACATCTAAAACCCAGTATACAGTTATACATGTATTACTCCAGCATGGAGTAATTACATTAACACATGCTAAGTGTAAGAAAAATTTTAGGGGATTAGGCTTCCACAGCAGAATTAGAAATTCCAAGATCTTGTGGATAGTCCCTCAACCAATCAGAAAGTATAGCAAACAACTAGTTCCTTAAGAAAGAGCCCTGGAGGCTAACCTGGTTGCAACTCATCAGGTTCAAGGATGGGGCTTCCGCTGGGCAAAGGCTTTTCTCCACTGCGCTTACTTAATAAGCTTATTGAATATGAACTGACACACCCCAAGGGTGGAGATGGCCGCCATTTTTGAACATGGAACCCATGAAGTGGGCGGAGTTAACAGAACATGGACAAACATGCAATGGGCTGTCCAGGAAGGGTGTAACTCAGATGAACCAGACCAATAGTAACCCAGATGGGTGGAGTATGGATCTTATTAACAGTTTAAAAGTTGTTTTCTACCACTGAACCAGTGCCCACATGCTACTAAAGTGCGTTGTGCCTGCTTCTGTCTTGAGAAGCATAATAAAGACTTTCCTTCACTCACTCACTGTAGTAGATTTTTATTTCAGATTTTTCAAACACTACGTACTATGTTAAGCATTTTACAATCATATGATCCTCACAAATAACCCTGGGAGATGGGTGCTATTATTTCATTTTCTCCTTTACAGATTGGGAAACTGAGGGAAACAGAGGTGAAGTTACACAGCTAATAAATTTCTGAGACTAGAGTTTTTGATTCAGATTTTTTTGATCATGCATTTTCCAGAATTATTTTTTTCCTGCTTTTATAACAAATAACAAATGTGTATTTTTAACTTGGTTTTGATTCATCACAATTATCCTAATAGGAGAACACATTTCTTTGTAAATGAGACCACATTATGATTTAGTTTCAGGACAAAATTAAACCTGGATTTATAATCACTAATAGTAACATTTTTTATTTTAAAAAATTATTTATTTTTAACATTCTTTTAAAAAATTGGACTTTTTATATGTCACATTGTGTTATCTTAATGGGAAATCTGATTTTACTTAGGTTTGTTATTTTATCTGGGAATAAAACTTGTATGTTTAAAATAATAAACCTAAGTAAAATTGGATTTCCCATTTAGGTAACACAAGAAAGTTCATAAATTACTCTCCACTAAGATAACTGATTGTAGAGATAACCTGATTGTAAGACAACCTGTGTATAGTACATGTAGGGCAGCTAAGTGGTACAGTGGATAAAGTGCCAGGCCCGGAGTCAAGAAGTGCCAGTTCAAATCAGGCCTCACACATCTAGCTGTGTGACTTTGGGCAAGTCACTTAACCCTGTTTGCCTCAGTTTCCTCATTTGTAAAATGACCTGGAGAAAGAAATGGCAAACTACTCCAGTGTTTCTGCCAAGAAAACCCAAATGAGGTCATAAACAGTTGGGCATGACTGAAAAACAACTGAATTTTAAAGCATGTGCTGAAATGATGACAAACTAGCATATCCTGAAATACATGTAAACTACTCAAGGGTTATCCTAAAGATGTTCCCATTGTTTAAAGGACTTCTAAAAATGTGTAAAATCTTAAGTATAGTTAACAACTGAACATATTTTGCTAAAGACAATTCATTTTGCATAAATTGTTTTCTAAAGACAATTTGGGATTAATTATTTAGCATATTTACATATCACATCCCAAGTCTTTTGTTATTTGTTACATTTAGAGTTGAATAAACATCTTTTAAACAATTTCATTTGGGTAATGTTGAACCTAGGGATAAAAAACATCTACTTACAATGAGTGCTAGTAGCTATATATTCATGTATAGGATTAGATAATTAAAGTTTCTCCTCTTCCTACAAGGTGAATTAGGAGGAGTGAAAAAAATTTGAGAAAGTAACAAGACCAGATGATTATGTGTACAGGCATTGAATATGTTATGATAATAAGTTCTAAAAATTGGGTTCAGGATTCTACATATAAAATTACATTGATGATTGTAAAGAAGAAAGATAAAATCAGAGAGGTATGTAATAACTGAAATTCTCTGAAGTTTCAAGTGAACTATAGGTTCCTAACTTATGTTCTTCTTATAGCTCTGTTGTCAATAGGATTAGAATCACAAGACTTGAGCTGGTTTTTACCACATGACCTAGTTGCTGGAAAAAGCAAATTTAAGAGAGTATACTAAATCGTAGAATTTAGTAGAATTACTGACTCTGCAAGTGTCCTGGGTCCAGAGAAGAAAATCCACTGGAAAGATACCACTTTAGAGCTGCCCTAAGAATAAGACCTATTCTGAAATGTCCAAGGGATGATATTTCCAGGGACCAGAAGACTACATGGGACATCTGAGACTCAAGATGAAATGTGCTGATTGATTGAACATTGGGAGTGGGTTGCCAAGTTACAGAAGAATTGAGGTTATTTAATATTGATGGTCATTATTGTATTACTTTGGTCTTTTGTTTCATGGTATTTATATCTACTGAGTTTTCTTGGGGACTTTATTGATGTGTAAATCTCCCCCCTAAAATTAGTATATGGCTTGAACTACAACATGTCTTAGTGCTGCTGCACTGGTGCTATGGGGTTGATTTCTGTATTTTGCATCTCCAATGCTCTGGGAGGAGTTTGGTGTGGCACTGAGCTGTTCTACAATCCTTCAGAGATCATTTGCAGCACAGAATGTTGCCACTATTTTTACAGCGGAATAAAGAAACCAAGTAGTTACATTCAGAGAATAATTTATTTAGCAGTGTATGCTGTTGCCGAAACAAACTAGAACCTCTAAAAGTTGTGCCATCATTTACTTCATGATATGAACAAACAATAAAGCATTGATGAAGTGCTTATTACGTACAAAAGCACATACAAAACAAGGGAAAATGATGTAACACTTGATGAGACAGTGGATCCTCAGAATGTGAGGAGAACATGGAATCACCACACACTGTTTCTCATTTTAAAAGAGAAATGAGAATTGTGAGAGTAGAATATATGGCTTGAACAGCAAAATTAATGGACAAAATAGAGAAACTGGAACCAACAATGGGCAAGTTTCACCAAAGAGACAAAAGAGAGAACAATAGATCTGGAATGCAAATACACAGAAGTGAAGGACAATCTAGAAGAAGAGAAGCAAAAAAAAAAGTGCTAAAAGAAAATATACTTACTATGCAACATAAAAAGTTTGAAGACAGGACATGTGGAAACAACCTAAGAATCATCAATCTCCCATAAGAACATAATGAGACAAAAAACCTGAATACCAAATTCAAGAAATAACAGGGAACTGCCTAGAACTTCTGAACAGAAAATAAATACCAGTTGAAAGAATTCATAGATCAGCTCCAGGAAAACAAACAAGCAAACAAACAAACAAACCAAAGTGCATACTAAGCACATGGTTAAATTTAATAATTCAATTCAGAAACAAGTTTTGCAAGCAATCAGGAGAATGACCTTCAAATATGAAGGGGAGAAAATTCAAATAATGCAAAAATTTCCTGAACCCACCAGAAAACTCAGAAGAGAATGGAATAACATGTTTCAAAGAGCAATGGAACTCAGGATGCAACCTATAAAAATCTGAGCTTAATCATGAATGAAAAAAGATGGACATTCAATAATAAAAGAGGCACCTGAAACATTCTTAGAAAGGAGTAAAACTTTCTCTTGACATGAAAAAATGGGTATAGAAAGAAAAAAAAAGTACTGCATTTAGTTCACTCCTAAAATATTAATTACAGGAATTTTAGGTAGCATCTAATATCATTAAAAATAAACCATGTTGATAGTCATCTACTATATCCAGCAGCCATATATTTTGTAAGAAATTTAGACTCAGAATCGAAAATAATTTATAGGGCAAGGTAGCATTTACCTAATCAATTGAACTTCTTTCTGAAATACATTTTTTTTAATTCAGAAAAACATTTCTCATCACAAATGCTTCTAAGCTTTGTCCTTCTAGACTACATTCAAACTCTGGTCATGAGAGTACATATCACTGAATACAATGTCTCCATGAGGCAACAAGATATATTAAAACCAAGTCAAAAGGCATAAAAAAAATAGAAGATATATATGTATATATATATATATATATATGTGTGTGTGTATAAAGCATTGCACAGCAAAAACAAACTATCTAGATAACAGATCAAGGAGAAAGATGTAATAATCACTGGCCCATCTGATGGCCATGAACAACAACAAAAAAAAGAATCTAGATACCATATTTCAAGAAATCTTAGAAGAAAACTACCCAAAACTCTTAGAACCAGAAAGCAGGGTAGAAATAGAAAGCATCTACAAGTCACCTCCTAAAAGAAACCCCAAAATGAAAACTCCCAGGAACATTATAGCTAAAATCCAGAGCTTTCAGGTCAAAGAAAAAAATGCCAGAAAGAAATTGCCATAGTCAGGATCATGCATTTAGTAATAATAATACCTAACATTTATATAGTACTTACTATGTGCCAGGCACCGTGCTAAGTGCTTTACAGTTATCTCATTTGATCCTCAAAATAACCTTTCGAGGTAGAAGCTATTATTATCCCCATTTTATAGTTGAGGAAACTGAGGTAAACAGGGATTAAATGACTTGCCCAGGGTCACACAGCTAGTAAGTATCTAAGGCTGGACTTGATTTCAGGTCCTTCTGACGATCTTAAGAATAAAAAGAGAGGGAAAGAGTAATGCACTGTGGGGAGAAGGAAGAGGGAACAGTGGAGAAGGGAAAGTATTACACATAGGGAAGGAGAGGAAAGGGGTGAAAAAGGGAGGGGGAATTAGAGGTAGGGTAAATTAAGGGAGGGATTAATCCTAAACAAAATAAATTCTAAGGATGTACAAAATATTTATAGCTCTTTTTGTGGTGGTAAAGAATGGAAATCTGAGGGAGTATCCATAAATTTAGGAATGGATGAACAAATTATGGTATATGAACATAATAGAATATTATCATGTTGAACTCTGATTAGCATAATGAACAACCAGGATTCCAGAGAACTAATGTGAAAACTTGCTACCTACCTCCTATTAAGAGAGGTAAAGGACTCAGATATAAAATGAGAGAAATATTTCTAAGTATACAGCCAAGTTGAAAATTTATTTTGATTGGCTATATATGTATATAATGGGTTTTGTTTTTCTTAGGTTCTCAATGGTTGAGATGTTTTCAAAGGGTTGGGATGGGAAGTTAAGAAAGTAGATCTTGGCTGATTTAAATGAAACATATATATATAATATATGTTATATGCACATTATATATATATAATATGTATATCTGTATAGCTACATGTATATATACACAGGTATGTATACTTTATATATATTTATATATAATATTTACAAAGAAATACATATTTATTTATATATTGATATATGTATATATGTATATGTGTAAGAAAATGTTTCCTTTGTGAATATATATACATATATATGTATACATGCATACACATATACACATGTATTTGTATATATACATATACATACACACAGAAAGAAAACCTGGGAACTCTGATCAACACAATGACCAACCCAAATTCCTTAGGACTCATGATGAAACATGCTATCCACCTTCTAACAGAGATGAGAGACTCAAACTGTAGATTGAGATTTTTTTTTTTTAGAAATGGCCAATGAGAAATTTTGTTTTACTTGACTCTACATGCCTGTAACTGGGGTTTTGTTTTTCTTGCTTTCTCATATGGTAGGGAAGGGGAGAGTAGAAGGAAGGGGGAAGGAGAGACAAATGATCTTTGTTTGAAAATAATATAAAATTTAAATTAAAAAAAATTACTTTTTCTTCTATGCTCAAGGTACTCAAGGATGATGTATGGGTCTTGAGAAGTGAATGATTCCTACCTGCAATGACCCCCAGCAGCAACAATGCAGAACGTACACCTGAATCCATAGTCTTTCTGTGCCACACAGACAACTTGCCCGTTGTTTTCTGACTCCTGACCTTGGGAGAGTACGCAGTAGCTGGTTTCCTTTAACGATGCTTAATATATAATTCTGGCCCCAAATGACTGTAAAGACAAAGAACAGACAAGAAAGAAATAGAGTAATTGAAAAGTATGTTAAGTTCTCTCTCAGTTATCCCCTCTGTACAAAAGCTATCTGCTTGGATCATAGCTTGGTGCAGTAGAAGGAACGCTCAACTTAATTAAAAGACCTGGTTCCAAGTTTTGGTTCAGGTATTTAGTATCTTGTTACCTTGAGCAACGTATTTCAGAGCAGGGGTGAGCCTACAGCTCTATCACTCTGACCCTGGATCAGGATGTGGGTTTTAGTTCACAGACCTGGGCTGGGGCCTAAAGACAACCAGGGAAAGAAACTTAGACCCATAATGAGACTAGACTTATATTGTTCTGAACCAGCAGAATCTTCTAGCTAGTTGTCAGGGGCTAAGACCAGTATCTGTTTACAGGAACTCCATACAGGAACAAGCCTACAATTGTGTTGCCCATACCCAAACAAGAGCCTGGAACTTGCAAAGACCATACCAGGAGGGGAGCAATCAGATTGCTCTCTGGATCATATTGCTTAGGGTGTGCTGAAAGTTTCTGGCTCTCTCGCCTCACCCACTCCATGAGCTCCTTGAAGAACAGAGCACTTAATACTCAGAGAAAACAGTAACATATCCTATATAAGATAGAGAAGAACCAAACAGGGCCTCAGCATTCCTATCAAAACTACACAAAGTTTGGCCTTAACATAAATTCCCAATTTGGGAAGTAAAGCTTCAAGAATGAGTAAAAAAAGATATTGATGATAAAGAGCAATTATGAAACCAGGGACACTCAAGATACCAACCTAAAAGGAGAAAGCAACTGTAATTCTACAAGCAAAACTTCAGAGGAAAACACAGCTTGGCCACAAAGTTGACTAGAATTTCTAGAAGAAATGATATGAGTTTTAAAATATTATAAATGAGAGTTCTAGAGGAAAAACTTGGAAGGAGAAACAGATTAGTAATACAGCTGGTAAAACCTCTCTCAAGTAACAGACTCCCTGAAAATTAGAATGGAGCAATGGAAAGTTAATGTTTCCATGAGACAACAAGAAATATTAAAACAAAGTTAAAAGATAGAAAATATAGAAGAAAAAATGTAAGTTATCTCATATCAAAAAACAACTGACCTCAGAAACAGGTCAAAGAGAAAAAATACAGGAGTCACTGAACTACCTGAAAGCCATAACCAAAACCAAAACAAAACAAAACAAAACAAAACTATGAAAACTGCCCAGATCTCTTTAGAACCAGAGGGCAAAGTGAAAACAGAAGGGATTCATTGGTAATCTCCTAAAAGAGACTTCAAAATAAAAATTCCTAGGAATATCATAACCAACATTTAGAGTTATTAGAACAAATTAAAAAATACTACAAACAACCAGAAAGAAAAGATTACAAGTGCCAGGGAGTTATAGTGAGAATCACACAAGATTTGGCAGCTACCAAATATTTTTATATAAAAAAAGAGAGCTTGGAATACATTATTCCAAAAGGCAAAATATATAGATTTACAATGAACAATAACTTACTCAGAAAAACTGAGTATAATCCTACAGAAGAAAAATTAGACCTTTAACAAAATAGAGGACTTCCAAGCATTTCTAAGGAAAAGCCCAGAGCTAAGAAGAAACTTCAAAAACCAAACAAAGGAATTAAAGGAAACATAAGGTAAATGCAACTGAGCAACCAGAAAGAATTATACAAGCATGAAGCTTACCTCTAACAGGGAGAGAGGAAACAACTGTCCCCTCAGAACACTAATTTCATCAGGGATCAAAGAGGGAGTTAAATAAGCCAGGGAATATAGGAGTAGTTTTGTTATATTTTGATACTCTTAAAAGAAGAAACAAAAGGGAAGAAAAGGAAGGGGAACTTGTCACATAGCAGCCAAAATGATTTTCCTAAAGCATAGGTCTGATCATGACATTTCCCAGCTCTATGAATTGCAGTGGCTCCTGTTACTGCTAGAATCAAATAAAACTCCTATTTGCCATTTAAAGTCCTTCACAACCTGGTTCCAAACTGTTTTTGTAGCCTTACTGTACACTACTCCCATTGCCACACTCCACAGATCAGTCAAACTAGCCCTCCAACTATTCTTCACAAAAGATAATTCTCCCATCTCTATGCTTTTGCATTGGCTGTTCACCATACCTTGAATGCACTTGTCTCTTCACTTCTACCTCTGAGAAACCCTAGTTTCCTTTAAGACTCAGCTAAAGCATAACCTTCTACATGAAGTCTTTCCCAATAGCCCCAGCCTCTAGTACCAATCTTCCCAAATTACTGTGTATTTAATTTTGTTATATCATGTATGTGATTATTGCCATCCATTCTGCTGGGAGATTAACTCTTTCAGCTCTGAAACTCCCACCATGAGCTCCCAGCTACCCTTATTGATGGGTATCATGTGTTCTACTATATTTGGCTGACCCCAGTCCATTTTCACACTCCGCTCCAGTCATCTTCTTGCCATCTGCCCTGTCACCAGGCACATCTTCATCTTAGTCCCCTTTTCCCTATTTTCCTTATCTGGAATAGTATTTAAATCCATGTTACCATTGCTACTAGAAAGGGACTGCCAATTAACTTCCTTATATTACTCATCATCCCTAAGACTTTCAAAACTACATCACCCTTTCCAGGCCATCACCATCCTATACATGTTATCTCCCTTTACTGGAACATAATCTCCTTGAGGGAAGGAACTAGATTTGGTTTTATGTTGGTATTCCTAGCAGTGTTTGGTAAGTGCTTAAGAAATTGTCTCTCTTGATAAAATGAAAAATCTTTGAGGGTGGGAACTACGTTAAATTTGTCTTTGAATCCCCAGTGTCTAGAATATTCTTGACATATAGTAGGTACTTGAATCACAGATCCATGAGTATTTGAAATATTGGCCTATTTGGCTTTAACGTATGCACTTAGCTAAATCCTGAATTCATGAAACAAGCCACAGGAAGAAAAATATGTATCTAAAAAATATATGAGGAGAGAGATACAATACATATGTAATTGTATGTAGAATTCTAGATTCAAATTTTGAAAAAAAATGCAAATATTTTACTATGAAGTATTTATTTGGCAAGTGCTATTGATAACAAAAAAAACCTCCAAAAATCTTTGCCCTTTTTCTTCAAAGTTGTATATACCAATATTTTCTCTACATAGCTCTTCACCGGTTACGGTTGGCAAAGTGCTAAATTGTCAAACTTAAAGATATTATGTATTTTTCTTTTACAAAAAAGACAAATATCTCAAATTTATTGACCTTTTCTGTGATGACAAATGGCTGTCAGTAGTAAGCTAACTAGCAGATTAAAAATCACACACATTTAATATGTCTCTTCAGGGTCAGTCAATAAATATTTATTGCGCACTTACTATATGCCAGGCATTGGTAAAGGTGACTTTAAACTTTTTATTTTTATAAATTTCCCAACATTCACTTCTTCTGCCCCCAACACTTCAGAGGCATACCTTACAACAAAGAATAAAAAAGAAAGAGATTAAAAAAAAGTGGCTCAGGAAAACTAACCAACAATCAATCAAGTTCAATACTATATTCAAATAAACACCTCTATAAAGAAGAGAGGGAAGTGTATTCTTATCTCCCTTCTTCAGGGCCAAATTTGATCACTATAATTACACAGAGGTTTCAATTTTATTGTTATTGTTGTCATGCTTTCCACTTACATTTTTATAGTCAGTGTGCATATTGTTTTCCTAGTTCTGCATACTTCACTTCGAATCAGTTCCTAAAGTAGATACCTTTCCCTACCTGTATTCTTAATATTCATTGTTTCTTATGACTAAATTACATTCACATAATACAGTCTGTCAGTCATTATCCAATGGATGGGCATCTGATTTTTTTTTTTCAGTTCTTTGCTACTCCAAGAAGTGCTGTTATAAATATTTTAATGTATACTCAACATTCCTATCTTTGATCTCCTTGGGATATATGACCAGCAATATAATCTCTGGATCAAAGGGTATTGTCAATTTGGTCATTATCTCAATATAATTCCAGATTGTTTTCCAGAATACAGATACCAGTTCATAGCACCAACAGTGTATTTGAATGCCTATTTTTCATAACTTTTCACACACTGACTAGTCCCATTTTTTTGTCATCTTTGCCAATTTTCTGGGTGTAAGGTGAAATCTAAAAGTTGTCTTGATATGATTCTTCTTATTAGTGATTTGGGACAATGTTATGATATGATTGTGATAATTTGCAATTCTTCCTTTAAGAATGATTTGTCTCTCTACCACATGTCTATTGGGATATGGCTTTTGGTTTTATATATTTATGTTAGTTTCATACATGTATTGGATATCAGACAAAGGGACATTTTAACAATCAGTGAAGAAATAAATGCTTTTTGGAAGATATCTGTGATATGGAGAGACATTTTGAAAATGGATATACCAGAATATTTACAGTAGTCTTTGTTGTGATAGCAAAGAATTGGAAACAAGATATATGACTATCGATTGGGCAATAGCAAAGAAAAAAATGTGGTACATGAATGTAATGGAATATTATTGTGCTGTAAGAAATAACAAATGTGATAAATACAGGAAAGCATTGAAAGATTTATATGAAGTGATGCAGAGTGAAATAAGCAGAGCCAAAAATAATATACACAATCCATATAAAGTATAGATGTTTGGAAATGTCTGTTGTTATAAGATTTTGCAGCTGAAAACATGTTACATATAAAACTCATAGCCACACTTAAATTTGGAAACAAAATTTTCTAACCTGTTAAAAATCTTACAGATGAGGAGTTTTGGTGAGTTTTGAATGCATTTGTTAGAAATCTAAAAAATACCTTCAAATTAGTTTGTAAGAATAATGGGTTGATGTCAAGAATGATAGAAATTTTTTAGCCAGATTTCAACAAAATCTTTTGCATAACTGTTGGATGGAATTAAAAAAACTATTATCATAATCTAGCAAGTGCAGCCAATCAAATGCTTCTTCTGTTTGGAGCTACATATATTTTTGAGTTATCTTTTTCACTACCACTTGTCAAATCAAGAATCAAAATAGGGGTAGCTAAGTGGCGCAGTGGATAGAGCACCGGCCCTGAATTCAGGAGGACCTGAGTCAAATCTGGCCTCAGACACATAACACTTACTAGCTGTGTGACCCTGGGCAAGTCACTTAACCCCACTGCCTAGCCAAAAAAAAAAATCAAAATGAAATGAACTTAGAATCTTGTATATTAACATAATATATAAATATATAAATATATTGGGAATTCATATGCAAAGTTTTATCTTTTTATATATATATATACAATTTTAAAAGTCTAGAGACAATGTTCTAGACATATAATAGTTTGAGTAAAGGAACCAAGGCAGGAAAGTTGGGACATGTCTCACACAGTATGATATTCTCTTTGTGAGGATTTTGTGTGATGGTAGTCCCTGGGAGATAAATAGGTGTCTACTATTGGCAAGACAAACAATATAACCTATCTTTGAAAAGATCACAGTTCAGTCTCCAAGCAGACCATTTTCACAGGAAGATTTGATCTCTTCACTACCATAAATTCTATCTCTAATACTAACTAGACATCCCGCCAACTCGTCCTTTCTTAATATTCACTGTTTCTTATGGCTCAATAATAGTCACACACTACAATCCACTTAGTCATTCCCTAATGGATGGCCCTCTATTTTGTTTCTAGTTCTTTGCTACTACAAAAAGTGCTGACTCAATTCTGACTCCAGTCTCAACACTCTATCTACTGTGCCACCTACTTGCCAAAAGCAGACTGGTCCATTAGGAAATTATCTGAAGGTCATTAAAAAAAAAAAAAAGGCTAACCATTCATTATCACTCAAAAACTGCCATGAAGCATGGTGCCCAGTGACTCCTTTACATTTGGCGGGGGAAGTTATTTTTGTCCTCCATCTTAGTAATAGAGTTGTTTACATTGAAAAGTCCAATTGGTAGGGTCACCTGTCACAAGTGATCATGTACCAAAACTATAAATCACAGAATCTTGAGATTGGGAAGGGATCTCAGGAACTATCTAGGTGAATAAATACCTATACCATAATCCCTTCACAACATGTTTCCCAAGTTTACCAGCTATGGCTTATGCTGACTTTTATGCTGACAAGGGGTCATCCAACTTCTGTTTGAAGATTCCTAGGAAAAGGTAAACCACTGCCTACAGAGACAATCCATTTGACTTTTGCATAGCTCTGATTGCTAGGAAAGTTTTTGGCATCAAGTTTGAACTTGCCACTTAGTGACTTCTAGTCACCTCTCCTAGTTCTGCCTTGTTTTACCAAGCAAGTTAAGTCTAACCCATGTTCCATGTGACAGCCCCTAAGATACTTGAAGATACCCACCCCCCAAAAAAATTCTCCTCAGAACTAAACATGTCCAGCTAGTACCTTCAACCAGTCCTTTTCTGGCATTCTCTAGTCCCCTCATCATTCTGGCTACCTACCCCAGGATGCACTCCAGATTCTCAATGTCCTTTCTAAAATATGGAACTCACAAATGAATGCAATAATAGTCTAGGTGTGATTTGACTACAACAAAGTACACTATGTTCTGGACACACTGCCACTCTTAATGCTGGTACGATCACATTAGCTTTCTTAGTTTTTATGTCATATTGTTGACTCATATTGAGTTTGCAGTTCACTAAAATTCCCAGATCCTCTTAAACTTTGAATCTGATCTTTTTAATCCAAAGTAGGACTTCATATTTATTCGTATTAAATTCCATCTTTCTACTTCCAATTCATCATTCTAGCCTGTTGAGGTTTCTTTGGATCTTGACTCTGTCAACCTCCCCAGTTTTGAGTAGTCTGCAAATTTGATGAGCATGCCATATTGCATAAATTTGATAAACATGCTTACCATCCAAAACATTCATAAAAGTAACCACAGCAAACTGGCAAACACAGGTTCCTGGGACGTACCACTAGAAGAATTATTTCAAATTCACGGTTACCTGTTAATGAGTATGCTTTTTTGAGTATTATCAGCCTACCTAACTGTACTAGCATCTAGACTGCATCCGTCCATCTTTTCCACAAGAATAGAGGACAGCATGAGAGGTGTGACTATATAACCACTTTTGGTAATATTGAAGATCATGGAAAATGTCAGAAGTACATATGATTCAAGAAGGCAAGTAGAAACAGAGACAGAGACAGAAAGAGACTATACAAGTAGAAGGTGGAGGAAGAACAGTTATACAGAAATTCTTCCCAAAAAGTTTTGTGGGCTTTGGAGGATGGTAAGACCAATAGGAGATGAGGAACCCAAAAAAACTGATGTGATCTAGGGCTACATTAGGAAGGGCATGTATAGCTTCCAGAAATAGGAAGGTAAGAATCCCACTATGCTCTGCCCTCATCAGACTTCATCTGGAGTACTTTGTTCAGGTCTGGACACCACAATTTAAGAAGAATATTGATAAGTTGGAGTGTATCAAAAGGAGTGCAGCCAGAATGGCAAAAGGCCTTGATTCCATGACATATGAGGATAAGCTGAAGGACCTGGGCATGTTTAAGACAAGATAACTGTCATGTCAAGAAGAGATTATATTTGTTCTGTTTGGTATTTGTGTCTAGTGGTAGCTATCTCGAGGGCAGGAGGGGGGGGAGAGAAAAAACTGGATAACTTTATTATATATGATAACTTTATTATATATTTAAAAGGAATAGCAAGTTGTACATAACTGATTTGCAGTTTCATGAGCAATCGCATTTTTTATTATAATATGTCATGGAAATGCTTATTTTATTCCATAAATTTAAAGTAAATAAAAACTGTTTAAAAAGATAAAAAGATTGTGTCTGGGTTGGATTAGATGAATACTAAAGCCTCTTCAAACTCTCAACTTCTGTGATTGTGTCATAATGAGGATCAAATATAACAGAAAAGATAGTTTAGTAATCCTAAGCCAAGTAAATAAGCTCTATTTGAGGGCCTGGGTTTGGGTGGAGTGATCAAGCTGAATTTGCTCCTGAAATTGGCAGCAAAGGGAGGTGGGGATAGAATAATTACATCCTCATTTTCCCAACAGGAAGAGTATTTTACCAACTACTTATCATTTCAACATTGGCTTTATCAACATTTCTTGGTTCTTAGGAAGGTGACCAAAGTCAGTAGACATCCTTTAGCTAGGGTTAACAATCAGACGGATGTGCACAGTCACTGATTATATCCTCTGGTTGGTTTTTATATTGTCATGCTTATTTTTCTTATTTTCTTTTCTTGTGCTCATGTATTCATCTTTGAATATCTGTTTTTACAACTGAATTTTTAAAATTTAATTTGTTTTAATGTGACCAAAGTTATCTACAATTCCTTCCTTCCCGAAGAAGCATGAAAGATTCAGGATTGAATATAGCTCACTCAACTTGGTTGACAATTCAAGCCAGTTTTCTCTCAGAATCCTGAGTCAATACCTAGGCAGTACAACATTCATTTACGTGAACTTTTAATATAATTAGGAAAAATTTAATGGTAAGGGAAGGAAGAAAAGCAAACACTATCATGAGAGTAAAAACTGTAACAAAAGATATGTCATATGGTGATTGTGAAAGACATTTTTCCTTTTTTTCCTTTTCTTTTTTTTTCTTTTTTTTGCTAGGCAATGGGATTAAGTGACTTACCCAGGGTCACACTGCTAGTAAGTATTATGTGTCTGAGGCTGGATTTGAACTCAGGTCATCCTGACTCCAAGGCTGGTGCTCTATCCACTGAGCCACCTAGCTGCCCCACAAACCCCGAAATGATAGTCAGAGTCAGCTGTCCTCCATTCACTTGGTTCAAAGTAGTGCCAAAATAACTAATCTACAAAACTTACAAAACTGTGATATGGGATAAAGAAAAGTGGTCATCAAAGTGTGAAATAATTGATGGCAAGAGATTCCTTTTACAACTTAATAGCAAAGAAAAACAATCACATTTAGGTAGTACTTCAAGGAATAGAAAGCATTTTCTGTCCCTCATTTGGTTTCCTCAGAAGAGGATGGATTGATAAAAAATGATCTCTATCTCCAAAGAGAACCAATAAACTGAGTGCAGATTGAAACATACTTTTCAAACTTTCTTTAGTTTTCTTGGGGGGGGGTATTTCTTTTTCTGTAACATGGCTAATATGGAAATGTGTTTTGCATGACTTCACATGTATAATTGATATCATACTGCTGGCCCTCTCAAGGGCTGGGCTAGGGACAGAATTTGGAACTCAAAATTTTACAAAATGAATGGTAAAAATGTTTTATTATATTTGGGAAATATTTAACTAATTAAATGAAAATATTTTTTAAAAGAAGGGGATGGAGGAAAAGACAAAAACCAGTGAGCTTACGCTATCATGGTTCCTAGAATACCTTCTCCCTCCAACCTCACCCCAACTCCTCCTGTTGAATTCTTACAAATTGCTGCAAGAACCAGTTTAAATGCCACCCCCTCAAGCCTTCTTGATCCTTTCAGTCACAAGTGATCTTCCCTTCTTAGGAACTTAGTAACACTGCTTGTTAATCTTTTATGCAGTTCTCAAGTTCTATTTTTTTTTTATTACTTATTTCTCAGTTTTTCATACCTCTAACCCAGGGGTGGGGAACCTGTGGCCTAGAAGCCACATGTGACCTTCTAGGTCCTCAGGTGCAGCCTTTTGACTGTCCAAGTTTTACAGAACAAATCCTTTTATTAAGGGGATTTGTTCTGTGATGTTTGGATTCAAAGGGCTGCACTTGAGGGCTTAGAGGCTGCAGGTTTCCCACCCCTGTTCTGTGTCCCAATACCCCTAATGAGTAAAATGAGGAGATTGGACAAGAGTGCCCCTTCTAACTCTAAATCAATGTTCCTAAATACTCAAATGGAATGTCGATTTCATCAATGTTTATGGTTCCACTTAAAGATGCAGGTCACAACCTAACCATGTCACACATTTTAGACAACTCTTTTCTATGCTTTCCTATAAGGGAGGCAGCTAAGTGACTCCTGGAGTGGACCTGGAGTTAGGAAGATGAGTTCAAATGTTGCCTCAGACAGTTGTAGCTGTATGATCTTGGGTAAATTACTTAATCTCTGTTTGCCTCAATTTCCTCAAGTGTAAAATGGGGACAGCACCTACCTTGTAGAATTGTTGTGAGGATAAAATGAGTTAATGTTTGTCAAGTGTTTAGCACAGTGCTTGGCACTTAGCAGGGGCTGTTATCATCAGCAGCAGCAGCAGCAGCTCACCATGAAGGGTCTACCCAACATAGTACAGATCTTCCTCATTTTCTTTTGACAAAATAATAACCGCTGGGCACATGTGATTATTGGCTGATTATCAGTCGTTCCTCACTCTCCATACAAGAATCCCATCTTCTTTAACTATCACACATTTCTTTGGTGACCTCCTTCACTCTGTGTCTCCTTCATGATTCCTTGTTGTAATGTGTCACAGCCTATTCAAGCTCACCATCCCCCTCTCCATTGCCCTTTGGGTCGTCCTCATGATGAAAGAATTTCAGTTCTTCAGCATGCGGTGTGCCCCATGACTCACAGTCATACAACAGCATCAGAAGGCCAATATTTAAAAAGATAGTCCTTTATTTCAAGGAGAAGCTTGAGATCATAAAAATAACCTTGCCATTTCCCAACGGCAATGAAATTCAGTCTCCACCTTTTGCTAGTTCAATGCCATGACCATCAGCATTTGTCCAATATATTTATACTGATGAGCCAACTCTTTAGATTGTCTAAGTGCTTTGTTGTTGCTGTTCAGTCATTTCAGTTGTGTCCAACTCTTTGTGACCCAATTTGGGGTTTTCTTAGAGCAGTTTGCCATTTCTTTCTCCAGCTCATTTTGCAGAAGAGGAAGCTAAGGCAAACAGGGTTAAGTGGCTTGCCCAGGGTCACAAAGCAATAAGTGTCTGAAGCTAGATTTGAAGTCAGGAAGATGAGTCTTTCTGACTCCAGGCCTGACATTCTATCTACTGCAGCACCTAGCTGTTTGTCCAATTGCTAATAGTATTATTCCCTGATTTACAGTGATAGGTTAAGTGATTTGACCAAAATCATATAGCTAATTAGTGGAAGAGGATCAGAAACAATGTAGGACAAAACATTTTGTCAAGTCTCAGGGAAAAAAAAACCAACAAACGTACATAGTCATTACAATGATATAAATGAAAAGACCACTAAAAGAAAGGCTGAACTATAAGTATTTGAAAAATCAACAATGGTCTTAGTGAATATATAATTAAACAAGCCTTTCTCCTCTAAGAAGGGGTGGGGAGTGGCAAGAGAGAGAGAGAGAGAGTCAATTAAGGCAGATTATTGTTAACGTTGTCAGATATGATTGTCTCTAGGTTTTTGGGTTTTTTCTCCTAAACTTTTTTTTTTTTTTACAAGGGAGAGTTCAATTGGGAAAGAAGGAGGGAGTACATTATATCTAGAAATGACTGATGGAAAATCAGAAAACAAAACAAAAATAAAACTTATTTTTAAAAAAACTCAGTTGAATTGGTAAACAAAAACTAAAACAAAAATTTTAAAAGGCAGATTAAATACTGAAATGTAAGCTGATTTATAAAAAACTGCTATCTTTCTATGACCAAGATGAACAATTTGGTTTTTCAGTCTTAAATTTAAAACTGCATGAGGACTGAAAAATTGTCATTAGGGTTAAATTTACCTGACTTTTGTTCATATGGCCCAGATCTGTAGCCTCATTTTATTTCTGGGCTTCTGTATTCAATGAGTTCCATTTCATATGAACAGAATTTCCAGGCTACTCTGAAAGTCAATTATTTTTCAGAGCAGTTGACAGCTTTCATCTCAGCTGGGGTCAAAAGTATGAAACAAAATCCCCTCTTTGGCAGCCAGAATCCCATGTGTTTTGCTTGCTGCTTCCTAACCACCTTGGGTTTTGGGAAGTTCTGGCCAGAACTATCCAGCAGAGACCTGGACAAGTGACTACCTCTTGGGAAAAATACATGACTCACATTTCTCTGTCTTTGTCTCTTTCTCTGTATTTCCACTTAATTTTTTTCTTCTCTGACAGTCATTGCCACTCAGTGTTACCAGCAAACATAGGTTAGAAGAACAGAAAATACACTGAGATTCCTCCAGGGAGCTTAGTCCAAGGCCACAACAAGCAAATGCTGGTTGCACAGATTTTGTTTTTCCAGTTGTAGAAACCATTGTTGGTTTCTGGAATGAGCAGTGACGAAGGCCTCAGAAAGCTAGAAAGTCAGATGCTTGACATTGTCACTGCTGCTGGGCCTGGAATGTGAACTCAGTGGGAGGGTGGCAGTGAAAAAGACAGTGCCAAGGCTTTGCATTTAAGGAAAAGCATTCAACGTTAAAGCAACTTAATACCGTATGTCTTTGGTAAAGGCTATCTCCTCGTTGAATTTTGGTCATAGCTCTTTGTTAGTGTGCTCATTCTCTAGGCACATGCCCAACCCAAGGACTAAACCTTGAAGTCAGAACTATGTGTTACTGCTTCTATTCAGCAATTAGTATCCTCCAAAAAGGACAGAGAGGGGGCAAAGAGAAAAAAACAGTAAGGAGAGAGGGAGTGCTTAGGATACTTCCCAGGCCTAGAATCCCTTGGTCTTCCCTCCAACTCCACCTTTTGAAACCTATCCTTCAGGACTCAGCCCAGTAGAACCAGGAGAACAAAGGTGACAATAATGCAAAGGAAACAACTCAGAAAGATTTAAGAACTCTGATCAATGGAACGACCAATCACAGTGCCAGAAAACAAATGATAAAGCATGTTTCGCACCTCTTGGCCAAGAAGAGATGGACCAGAAGTACAGACGAGACATACATTTTCAGAGATGGTCAAGCCAACGTGGTGAATTGGTTTGCTTGATTACACTTTGTTAGAAGAGAGGGCTTCTATTGGGGAAGTTGTAGGGGCAATGAGTAGGTTGTAATCCTGATTAAAAAAAAAAAAGTAAAAGCATCAATGAAACACTGCAAAATACATAGAAGAAAATGGAAGTTCAGATGGGGATATAGACAAGCAGGGAAGTATTGTTACTGTCATTTTAAATTTCACATATACTTTTAAAAAACTATATATAGTATTGCATAGTCTCATATACAATCCTTTTTTCTATTCTTTGTACTTGTTGATGTTTGTTAAATTCACACTAAGAAAAAATTTTTAAATCTTAACCTTAAATGCCACCTCCTCCATGAAGTCTTCACTAATCTTTCCATTTTCAAATGATCTTTCTCCCTCAGCACTGTTTATGCTTCTCTATGAGTCTATGTCCTATTTCACAGTAGTTATTTCTGTGCATATCATAATATCCCCACATTCCAGTTCAATAGTCCCCAGCTTTTTAGAAAGATGAGGAAAAACTTCCTAGACAATACTGATTCTTGGAAAGTTTCATAATCCAGCTTCCTGGAGAAACAAAATGGGACTTCCAGGCAGCTTCAGGCTTATGGTCGCCTCTCTAGCAACTTCAATTTCTAGAGTTCTGAGATCCAGCCTTCTAGTGAGAGGAGGAGTTCCTGGGCAGCTCCAGGAGACTATGTATATGAACCTATGAAATATTACACATGGTTTTTAAAAACATATATATTAAATTTAACATGATAGTAACAATATTCCCCTGCTCTCTGTAAATTCCTAGTTCCATGCTCCTTCCAACTCTTACTCCAATGCTCCTTTTCCAATGTTTACTCCAATTGCAAAGTGGAGATTTTCAAAAGTTATGCCAATGGAATATGAGTTCTGAGAGTTTGTACCCTTCTGAAAAAGCCTTTTAGTCAAATTCTGGCAACAGCCCATGGCTGCTTTCTGTAGACCAGACTAACTATATCAAGAGATTTGTCATCAGTAGGCTGTCCACTCAATGATCAATTTTCTTGGCCATGGCATCTATGAAGCAAAGAAAAATACAAAATGGTTCTCTTTCCCAAGTGGGTCACTCCTGAAGTAGTATTGGTAGAGTGGCAAACATGGTAGCATGATTTCAATGAATTACAGTTTTTACCTAAGATAAGACAGGAAATTAAATTTCTCTTTTCCTGCAGCTCCTCTATTGATTGAAAATACTAGATCTTCCCTGAAATTTTTATCTCTGTCAAGTAACTGCCACTGTGTCTGAAGCCACAGACTGGGGAATGTGTGTCACTGCTCCACAGCTGGCTTCCCCCTGAATTTTCCCAAACTGATAAGCTCTCAAACCCTGGATAGAGTATCTCCGATTGATCAAATAGTTTTTGATCCCACAGTCCCACAGTCAATGTGGGAAGAGGAAAGATAAATCCTGACTCCCACTCTCCACTCTGTACAACCACAAAGCTGTTCCCAGCATGCTGATTCTAATCCACTCTCAAACTGTTTATCTTTTAAGGGCAACCTGAGGACATGGCTAATATTTTGCCCAACCAACGATCAGGCTCCCTTTCAAATTCAATCAAGGAATTTTTTCATGCTTCAGTAAAGGGACCACCGCTGTGTAGCTACATATTTACAGTTAATAACCTTGTTCAATCTGTCTTTTTACTTTCTGTGATTACATTTTGGGCCCTCTAGGCTGGGGAGCTGGACCAACTCCCTGACAGAAGAGTAGATTTTTATTCAGTAAAAAAAGAACAACATTTAAGTGCTATATTTTAAGAGAATGAGCTCATCATCACTGGACCTGTTCCAGGAGAGGGTAGATAACAATGTGTCAGGGATATTAGAAAAGGGATTCCTTTACTGCATAGAAGTTTATGCTAGATGATCTCCAAGGTGACTTCCAATTCTATGATTCTTTTTTTTTTTTTAGGCAATTGGGGTTAAGTGACTTGCCCAAGGTCACACAGCTAGTAAGTGGCAACTGTTTGGTCTGAGGCCAGATTTGAACTCAGGTCCTCCTGACTTCAGGGCTGGTGCTCTATCCACTGCGCCACCTAGCTGCCCCTCTATGATTCTTTAATTAACACAATTCATCAAGAGAAACATCAGAGTTTCTGATAGCCTAAAATGAAAAACATGAATTTTTAAAAATACATGTGATTTTTTAAAACTTTTTTTATCAACTGGCAGTAAGTTTAATTTCAACACAAAAACAAGAAGAAAATTGTGGAGGAAGAAGGTCAAGAAAAATAAAAAGTACTAAAGAGGTCTTTATCATCTCATATTTATCTAAGCAGCTTATCTGTGAAGTAAAATGTCTTTAGCTGACATACCAAAGATAATCTGAAAGAGGAACACTTTGTAATAATGACCATTCACATTCTGATGTTTTAAGACCATTCAATGCAGGGACATAAATACAGAATAACAGATGAGTTTGCTCGTGGCATGGATATTCACCAGCAGTTCTTTAAAATAAGAAACCATAACTTGACTTCTTTAGTCTGCCAAAGAGAAAATTGTTTAAAATATAGTTCAGTGAAGAAGGTAATTGTTCTGTTGAAAATCTAAGCAAACATAATTACTGTTCAGTTTTATAACTGCTGAAATATAAATCTTGTAAATGAATGCATAACAGAGCTCTTGAAAAGATAATGAAATGCTAATTTGCATATCAGCATGAACTATAAACTGAAGGCAAACTCACCATGTCTTTTTGTCAATATCAAGACTTCTAGGTACTTCTGGAATTATTAAATAAGAACAATACCATTGTGCCTCACTTTAAAAAAAATACTCAATGTTCCCAAATCCAAACTTATAAACAGTCAAATTAACAGGAATTTTCCTTTCCATTAAGCAAGGAACATTCATGTTAAACCTAACCTGTCCTAATATTGGAAGAGGGACTGTGAAGAAATGTGATGCTTTTTAAAAATTCACCAGATTCTGACTTCTTTTCTTTGACCTTTCAGTATACTAGAAAGAACATTTTCCAAATTTCCCCAAGTAATCTGAAGATTTCCAAATTTCTCGTCCATACGTTCTTCAAAGGGTGAGGCTATGTCTGAAAATGTCTGTAACAGCATGCTGGCACATTTCAGGTGTTCAGTATAGCATATATTTGCTAGATCAACAGGCAAGATTTGTCCAATCCTGTGTTCTCCAGGCCGTAGACCACTTGGCCAGACCCATGGCCCCTGCCCAGGAGTTGGTATAGATTAATATCTTCTCTGCCCCATCTTTCAAACGTCTCTCACAAACCTGGAGCTAAATCACTTGGAAGGACTTGCCAATACCTGCACTCACTAGGATCTTTTATTACTGGATCAGTGGCTATTGAAGTCCAGGTGTGTATGCCTATCTGGTAGTAAATGGAACCATCAGATAACCAGAAAAAATGGCATTCCTTAGGAGCCAGGTGGGTCCTTATTGGCTGGAGACTACTGAGCCAGCAGAGGAGGCAGG
Source organism: Vombatus ursinus (assembly GCF_900497805.2). Lineage (NCBI taxonomy): Eukaryota > Metazoa > Chordata > Mammalia > Diprotodontia > Vombatidae > Vombatus > Vombatus ursinus. Next base: position 27,154 of record NW_020940355.1, on the reverse strand, counting down.
GTTCTAGAGTCTGTACTAGAGGCCTCATTTCCTGGCATAGTTACCACCTATTTGCAAAGAGCATTAATACCAGAGGTATTAGTGCAGGTGAGCATGATTTCTAATATAATTTCCATTTAGCAATAGAAGCATCATATATATCTATCTTGCTAGAAGAGACCATCTTGCATCTCCCACCTCATAATAGGCAACTTTGGACAAAAAGTTATTGCATGACCCTGTGTCACCTAATCAGTAGCAACTAGGGCCCAGGAAGAGGCAAGTAATTGCTTTTCAAAGCAATATATTGAATGGCTGCCATCCTTTCGTGCCTGCCAAAGGCTACCCCTCTGTCTACCCTTTATTGATAGAGACCTCCAGAAACATGGGCCTTGAAGGGGAGAGAATGCTGGACAGCCTACTTTACATCTTTCAGGGCTGTAGCCTGTTCTGGAACCCACTTGAAAGACACTGACTTGTAACCACAAGTGTGACTTAGTGAATGGGGACCATTAGGATATCCAGGAGGTGAATATGGATTTTCCAAAATCTAAAGAGTCCAATATGTCCCTGGGCTTCCTCTTAAATTGTAGGGAACCAAGAGTCAGTAACTTATTCCAGTCTGTACCTGGAATCCGCTGGGCTTTCCCCCTCTGCTATATTCCACTGATTGAGTTGGCTGGACCTTGACATTTCTTAGGGTTAATTTCCTACCTCTTGTCTGCCATAGGGGCCACCATCTAATCTATTGCCTCTGTCACTGTGGCCTTATCTGGCCAGGTCAACATTATGTCACCAATATTGTGGGGTACACAAATACCCATAGGAAGGGAGGCTTCTTTCAGTTCTCTGGCTACCATAATGTGTCAATATGTAGGAGAGTTGTGGTAGCTCTGAGGAAGGACAGTGCTTCAATGACCCTCTTTTCTTTCTCTTCTACTTCTTTTTTTGGCAACTATATTGGTAACTCCCCTAGAAAAAACACAGTCTTTTATTAAAAAAAAAAAAGTCAAGCAGAACAGTTCCCCACATTGACCAGGTCCAAAAATGTATATCTCATTAAATACTTTGAATTCATCACCTCTCTGTCAGGAGGTGGGCAGAATGCTTTTTCACATTGATAATATATATAACATTGTTCCTATGGAGCTAAATAACTCCCTGCCACTGCTGTTTTTAAAGGCACCAATTAACGTCGCTAGTTAGGGTATGCCCATCATTTCTTCCTTTCTTTTATTCCTCCCTCACTGACTATACTGGATGCCCCAAAAGTCTTAGTGCAGTTCTAAGCTTTAAAACCTGAAATACTAAGAAAACTTTGTCCGCCACTATCTTGCAGTGATTTGACATCTCATATGAACATGCCACTGCTAACACAGCCTTCTATCAAGGGAAGAACATAATTTGTTCTCCTCTGCTGGCCCAGTGGGCTCCAATCCATAAGCACCCACCTGGCTCCTGAGTTTATCTGATAGTTCCATTTACTACCAGAGAGTTATACACAACTGGACTTCAATAGCCACTAATCTGGTAACAGAAGATACTCTAGTGAGTACAGGTATTTGCAGGTCCTTCCAGGTGACTAAGTTCCAGGCTGCATGGCTGTCGTGTGAGAGAGCTTTGAGGGATGGGGCAGAGAAGATGTTAATCTACATTAGCTCCTGGGCAGTGGTCATGGGTCTGGCCAAGCAGTCTGGAGCCTGGAGAACAGAGTAGATTGGACAAACCTTGCCTGGAAAGAGCCTTGGCCATCACCTAGCTCAATATTTCATTTTACAGACGAGCAAACTGAGGCCCAGAGAGAAGTGACTTCTCTGAAGTCACACAGGTAGAGATAACACTGGACCCCAGGTTGTTAGTTCTTACTGCCATCTTTGGTACATTGTTTTAAAATCTTAAGTTGGTTAAAATCTAAGTGTTCTTTCTAGTGCATAGACCATGCTGCCTCTCCAGGGTAGGCTGCAAAACATGAATGCAGCTTGCAACCAAAACAAGCCTCTGCTGTTTTTAGAGGCTCCAGAGGCCAAAGGGGTTCTTTTTTTTTTTTTTTTTGCTTTTTGGTGAGGCAATCGGGGTTAAGTGACTTGCCCAGGGTCACATAGCTAGTAAGTGTCTGAGGCCGGATTTGAACTCAGGTCCTCCTGACTCCAAGGCCAGAGTTCTATCTACTGTGCCATCTAGCTGACCCTCAAAGGGATTCTTAATGATAAATCCAAAAGTTGTAGGAAATGGTGCACTACCTACTCCTGTGTTCTATTCATTCAGCAAAAGCATATCTAGCACCTACCTCAGAGAGTTGTTGCAAAGACCAGAGATGTAAAGTACTTTGCAAAAACTTAAAGTGCTATATAAATACTAGCTATTATTATTAGCTAATTATCATTACACTGTAATCAGAGACCTCCAAGTCTTCATAAAACACTATAGTCATACACAACCACTCACCTAAACCCTTCTAATCTTCCAGAGTTACCTAGTTGCTAAAACCAATTGTTCAGATTGTTGAGGTTCTGTTCTGCATGGGAAAAGGGAAGACAGTAGTCCAAAAGGAGCAAGAGCTAAAACCACAGGCTTGAACCTCAGCCTTCCTCACTCCAAAGCTGGTCCTCTATCTATTATGTCATGCTATCTCTCCATAAAAGGCTGCTAGGTGGCAAAGTGGATAGAGTGCTGGGCCTGGAATCAGGAAGACTCATTTTCTGAGCTCAAATCTGCCTCAGACAACAACAAAAACTTCTCCATATAGTAGGCAGCAATGACAGTAATGGCTGACATTTATATGTTGCTTTCACATTTCCAAAATACTTTGTATACGTGATCTTTTCTGGTCCTCATAACAACCCTTTAATGTGGACACTCTGGAAATCCCTCCATTTTAAGATACGGAGACTTGGGCTCTGAGACATTGGTTTATCTGTGGTCACACAATTAGTAAATATCAGAGGAAGGATTCGAACCTAGGCCTCTCAGACTCTAAGCCCAGCACTTTTTCTCCACCTCCTGTAGACTGTCACTCCTTCTACTACACCGCATTGCCAGTATGATCATTCTTATTTTACATGTGGAGAACCTGAGGCTCTAAGAGGAAAAGTGACTTACCCAAAACCACACAGTTAGTAAGCAGAATTGTCAAGACTTGAACTCCAGTCTTTTGATCCCAAATCCAGGACTCTTTCTATTATACTTGACTATCTCTCTTACAGAGTTAGTGATCTGCATTGGTGAAGTCACACTAATGAAATCACAGAACCTTACAGTAGGTAATCAAGTAGGGATCCAGAGAAGAGAAAGCTCATATTGGCTAGGGTAGCTAAGAAAGGCTTCATGGAAAAGAAAGAACTGACCTGAAGGAAGTGCTAAGCATTCTGGGTTTTTTTTGTTTGTTTGGTTTGGCTAGGCTAGGTTAAGTGATTTGCCCAGGGTCACACAGATAGTAAATGTCAAGTGTCTGAGGCCAGATTTGAACTCAGGTCCTCCTGACTCCAGGGCCGGTGCTCTGTGCACTGTGCCACCTACCTGCCCCTAAGCATTCTGTTCGTGGGAAGAGAAGGAGAGAAGAGATCATTCCAGGTTTTTGGCAAGGGGTGGGGGGAGTAGAAAATGGAGGGCAATAAGGAGATCAGTTTAGGCAATCAATACTTATTAAGCTACTAGGACACACCCATCATTGTTCTAGTTGCTAGGGATCAGCCCCTGACACTCAAGGAATTTGCATTCTCTCAGGGGAGACATGTTCACCAAGCCTAGGAAAAATAAATGAAAGGTAATTTGGAGGTGGAAGGAGATAATAGCTAGGGAAGAAAGAAAGGATTCATGTAAAAGTAATAACAGTAAAAAATCAAGGTTGGATGGGCAAGGGGTGTGTGTGTGTGTGAGTGAGTGTGTGTGTGTGTGTGTGTGTGTGGCCAAAGTGGGGAGGGGGTGGTTTATGCACAAGACCAAAAATTTGGAACAAATCCATTCCAGTAATAAAGTCCCCAGAGGTTCTCATCAAGGGAGTGACATGGGAAAAGCAATGTTCTGTGAAGATTAATTGGATAGTGGTATGCCTGATTAGAGGGTGCAGGGAGAGTAGCACAGAAGAATCAATTAGGAAACTAGCGAAGTAATGTAGACAAGGGGTGACAAGGGATTAAACCAATGCAGTGGCAGTGGAAATAGACAGAAAAGGATGAGTTTGTGATACATTTTGGAAAGAAATGACAGTACACTTTGAACTGAATATTGAAGTGAAAGCTACGAAGAGTCAAGGATGCACAGATTTCAACTGGAAATTTTCAGCCTGCTAATTCCAAACTGCATACCTCCATCACCTTAAAATTCAAGGATAATGACAATAATAATTAATAATGATAATAAACAACTCACATTTTCATAGCTCTTTAAAGTTTCCAAAGCATTTTCCTCACAATAACACTGTCAAGTGCGCAGTATAAACATTATTATCATTTTATGGAGAAGAGCTAATTACTTAATGTGTCTGTATCACAGCCTCAGTCCTGTAAAACATCAGGATTATGTACTACTGAAGACATTGCTTCCACATTAGGAAAAAAATTGCTGAAAGATGAAACCTTGCACGTGTGCCGTAGGCCTTCAAATGGACTGCCTGATTCTGGGAAATGTTTAGCTTTCCATCATCTTAGCATTTTCATTTCTCCATAGAGTCACTTCAGACTCTCCCTAACTAAATAGTTCACTGACTCCTGGCTGAGCAGATGCTTTGTTCTTTGCTATATACAGTTCTACAGTTGAGCCAGAAGCCCAGAGATAGATGTCAAGGGGTGGAACACTGTCACAAAGACCACCCCTGCAAAAAGGTTGTAAGCTTGGACTCAGCAAGCTATACATCAAGCTTCTTTGGATAGTTGGGGGGAAAGACGAGTGATACATGCAGATGTTAAGAAATATGATTTTTTTGTTCAGCCAAAATCAATAATAATTAGACCTGAAACTAACAAGGGCATGAACTCTGCATCTCTTTACATTATATTCCTGATTTCTAATCAACAGCCAGAGAGTTCTCACCTAACACTAGAATTCCAGACATTAGGTAAAGGAATTATTGTTGGCTTACCAGGAATGGTACAAGAGAAGGTAAGGAAAGAATGCTGAATTGGTAGACCAGTCCTCCTGATGATAACGGGATAAATGAATCATTTTTGAAAATGTACTAAAACTTTCTATTGAGTTGACTGAAAAAAAAAACAAACAAACAAATACAGAGCATGGCCGGTCTAGAAGAGGCTGCCTAAACATTCAGAAATGATCTCTGGGATTCAGCAGATAAAGATCATGTAGTATATACACAGATTTTGAACATTTAGTAACCTAAAGAGGGTATGAAAATGTTTCTGAGTGTTCTTCCCACAGTTTCTCTTCATGTCTCTGGAGCTAGACAAAGAACATTTTGCCTTCTCCTATACCAAAGCACGTCCTGAGAGACCATCCACTGTTCACTGCCCTCAGGCCACTGTAGTTAACACTTCCTTTTCTATTGATGACTGGAGGTAGCCATTAAAGGGAAAGGCAATTTGTGATTTGCAACACATACTTTCTGAAAACCTTCCCTTGCAGGCCTTTCAGATACTCAATATTCTGAAAACAGATAGCACTGTCATGAAAGACAACATAGGATAGAAGTTATAGAGGGCAGGGATTGCTTTGTTTTGGTTTTTGCATTTGTAGCACCCTGGACAGTGCCCTACACCAAGCAGTCACTTAATAAATTCTAGTAAACTGAATTGTCATTTTCCAGATTCATAACCAATAATGGTTGTTACTGTCACTGTAATCACCCTCATCTTCAGCACTGGTACTCTCCAAAAGAAAATAAGAATGAACAGAACTGTAAAAAGGATTTTTGTAGTTATGGGGTAGGCTTAATGGCTTCAGAAATCCAAATTGCCTCAAACTGAGGTTCTGTGAATTTGCAATTCTGTGAATTTCTCAATGAAAATCAATAAAGGAATAGAAATTGTTTGCACATGAAATTTTGGGAAGTTTAAGTTCTATACAAAAGAAGACAACCCCACTAGGCCCCTCATAGGGGGAGAAAGATCCAAGACCACCGTTAGCCCCTGAGAGGAAGAATGATGGAGAAGAAGCCACTAACCTTTTAATGCCTTCTTTCTAATGCTCCCATTCCTATTTGTCCCTGTTCCCTACCTTTCTTCTAGGGACTTTGAACAGATCAGAGTACAGAATTTCATGTTGGTAGGGACTTTTCTAGTCCAATTATGCCTGAAAAAATCCCCTCTACAACATACCCAACAAATGGTCACCCAGTCTTTGCTTAAAGACTTCAAGTACTGGATAACCCATTATTTTTCCAAGGTAGCCCAATCCATTTTGTGATAGCTGTAATAATTTCCCCTTAAATCAAGCCCAAAAATACCTCTTTATAATTTTCACCCATTTCTCCTAGCTCTGGGGCCCTTTTCTTCATGGTAGTCTTTCCAAGTACTCAAAGGTAGCATACATATTATACCAAAATCTTCTCTTCTTTAGATTAAACATCCACAGTTCCTTCAAATTCTCAATGATCATAGTGTCCTTCAGTATCTTGGTTGCCCTTCTCTGGACATTCTCCAGTTTATCAAGGGCCTTCCTAAAATGTGCCCCAAGGAATGGAATTTGACCAGGACAGAGCACAAGGAGACCATCACCTCTTTATTTTTAGCCCCTATACTTCTTGATGTTACCTGAATCACTGGAGCTTCCTTGGCTTCCATATCATACCATTAACAACTTCTAGTGGGGGGAGCAGCTAGGTGGCGAAGTGGATAGAGCACTGGCCCTGAAGTCAGGAGGACCTGAGTTCAAATCTGGTCTCAGACCAAACACTTGACATTTACTAGCTTTGTGACCCTGGGCAAGTCACTTAACCCTAATTGCCTAAAAAACAAAAAACAAAAAACAACTTCTAGTAGAGAAGAAGGGAAATAAGCATTTATATAGCACCTACTATGTACCAGGCACTGTGTTAAGCACTTTACAACTACCTCATTTGATCTTTACAAAAACCCAAGAAGTTGGGTACCGTTATTAGTGGTTTGGTGACAGGTAGGTGGCACAATGGATAGAGTGCTGGGTCTGAAGTCAGGAAGACTCAAATTCCTGAGTTCAAACCTGGCCTCTGGGTGACCCTGGGCAAGTCACGTAACCTTGTTTGCCTCAGTTCCTCATCTGTAAAATGAGCTATAGAAAGAAATGTCAAACCACTCCAATATCTCTGCCAAGAAAACCCCAAATGGAGTTGGACATTTTACAGTTGAAGAGATTGAGTCAAACAGACGTTAAGTGACTTGCTCAGGGTCATACAACTATTAAGTGTCTAAAGTTGGATTTGTATTGAGGTCTTCCTAATTGAAGACCCAGCACTCTATCCACTGCACCACCCAGTTAAAAGTCCACTAAAATCCCCAGACTTTTTTTTTTCAGATGAACTACTATTTAATCATGCCTCTTGCAATTAGATGCCTGAATTTAGGGCTAGGTAGGGAAGGAAACTGGAGATGCTGAGCCCCTATGAGACACAAGGAAGAAGACCAGGAGAAGAGGGTTCTTGAAATCAGAACCCTGATCTACCAATAAGCTAAGAGCTATGAGGCTTTTTTGTGAAATATGTTGGCAATGACAAATGCTGGCTACCGTAATAGGCAAAAACAAAACAATCTCTTTCCTCAAAGACCTCATGTTCCTCTTGAAGGATACAGTATGTACACATGTAATGGATTTTTTTTTAACTTCTTTCCTCAATTCTTCATGCCAGAGAAGTGCAGCTTCCATATCCCACCTTTCCTAACCTAGATGTGGTGAGATGCAGCATATATATTATTATGCTGTAAGAAACTATGAATGTGAAGTGTACAAAGAAATGAGGGAAGATTTATTTGAATTGATGCAAAGTGAAGCAAGCAGAACCACAAAAAAAATACAGGACTAAAACATTGTAAATAGAAACAACAACAACAAAACAATCAAAACTGAATGCTGTTAAATTATGACCAAACCAGGCTCCCCCCAAAAACTATGAGAAGTTATCTCTTCCCATTTTTTTTTTTTTTGCAGATGTGGATGACTATGAGTGTGGATCACTGTATATGTAAGATGTGTTGTTTAGTTTTACTAAACTGTTTTCTTTTTCTCTTTTTCTCTTGCTCTTTGTTTTAAGGGATGGCTCTCTGGAAAGGGTAAGAGAGGGACAGATTAGAAAAAACAGAAGTAGGGGAAGGTAGGGAGGGAAAGAATTTAGAATTCAAAATTTTTAAAAAATGTTAAAATTTTTTACATGTAATTGGAAAAAAATTAAAAATAAAGATACAGAAGTAAAACAAAAAGTACCAATAAAATGTTTTTAAAATTAAAAATAAAGAAAATGTTTTGATGCTCGAGAAGGTTAGCTTACACTAGAGAAAAAAATTGAGATTAAAAATATTCAGACTGAAATAATATCATGTAAAGAATAATTGAAAGAGCTAGGTGTTTAGTTTGGAGAAAAAAAAGATTAAGGGGAGAAGAAATCATGATAGCTATCTTCAAAAATCCAAAAGATTATCAAGAAGAAGAAGATATTCTAGATAGTTCCAGAAGGCTGAACCAGATACAATAGGTAGATTACCAGGAGGCCTATTTGGGCTTAATATTAAAGGAAAAACTTTCTAATAATTTTGGCTGCTCAAAAATAGAATGTACCTACTTGTGAGATAGTGAATTATCTATAAGAGAATGCACTAGAATAGTGTACAACTCTGATCAATCAGGTGCTGCTTGAATGCTTTAGAAAAGATTACTGAGATAGAGAGATGGTTGGATACGGTGTCAAACTCAAACAGAAACTGGGGCTATCAACCTATTAATTGTTAATTAATTTATTAATATAATTTATTAATCTATTAACCTGTACATAAAGATCCCTAAAGGCTTCATATTAACTAAGAAAACCACATATTAACATTATCTATGTTTTATTGTATTTTTATTTCTTTTGTTAAATATTTCCCAATTATATTTTAATCTGGTTCAGGCCATACTTGGGAGTGTTGCAGGCCACAATACTGTCAAAGGACACTATATTTGAACCCTGTCAACCAAGGGACCTATAAAGTCCATTTTTATTCAATGAATTTATGATCTTATTGACAAATAATTAGCCCAAGCAACCTAAATGTAAGAGATATCATAAATATTTCCTTTGCTAATTGTTCTTCCCTTCTTTGGACTACAACCAGTGACCTATGCATAAACATTCATATATATGTAGATATTTGTACACTGAAACAAAACCCTGATTATCTAGCAGCCAGAAATCTATCTAAGGAAACAGACTTAGGTTAGTTTAAGGTTCCTTTGAATTAGAAAATTCCATGATTTTAAGTTTCTGGTACATTGGTAAACATGGAAATCAAAGAAGACTTAAAAAGCTCACAATATTGGCAACACGACTCACCTTCTTTTAGAGCTCAAAAGGAAAATAGCTGAAGGTAACAAGCAGGGTGAGTGGTCACTGATTCCAAAATAGGAGAAAATGTCTTGAATATTGCTGAAAAGTTATGCTGATAATCATAATTAATAATAGCTAGCATTTATAAGCAGCACTTTAAAGCTTGTAAGCTGCTTTACAAATATTATCTCATTTTATTCTCTAAAGAGCCTTGAGAAGTAGGTGCTATTATTTCCCCCATGTTATGTTTTGGATGAGGATACTGAGGCAGACAGCAGCCAAGTGACTTGCTCAAGGTCACAAGTGTCTGAGGCCTGATTTGGGCTCATGTCTTTCTGATTCCATGTCCAATGCTCTATCCATTGTGCCACCTAGCTACAAATAGCTGTCATTTACATTATGTTTAAAGGTTTATAAAGCACTTGACATGTATTTTTTCATTTAATACTTGCATGGCATGCTGTGGGTCACACAGTCAATATGTGGCAGAAATGGGACTTGAACTCAGATCTTCCTAACCCCTAGGTCAACTCTTATCCACATTGCTTCTCACATTAAAGTGAGATAAAGAAAGTGAAGATGATTTTATTGAAAGAAGACAATTAAGGAGTCTAAATTGACCTGTTTCTATGACAGCATTGTCTTAATTACATAGGCAGTGGTCAAATTAACCTCTTACTAAACATAATTTTCCTATGAGCAAAGACAAGGAAGTGGATTGAAAAAAAATCAGAATTTCCCAGCAAGGCAGCCTCATCTCTTTGCAAGATACTATTGGGAGAAAAGGACAGGAAGGGAAGGAGGTGAAGCCCACCCACACATTACTTAATCTAGCTATAAGTTAAATCCCAGAGATAGACTATGTCCTAGACTATTCTAAAAGCCCCCATTAGAAGATTATTCAAGGTCAAAAAATATTAATTAAATTCCACCATTTTTATTCTTACATGGAAATAAAAATGGAGGGAGGTAGGGTAGAAATCACTAATCACTATGCAATCATAAAAATAGAGCCTACTTTAAAGTATGGACTTTTTTAAAGTCTTAAACAGGTTATTCAGGTTAATCTCCTTCCCTCAGCAAGGATCCTCCCCTGTTTTAAATGTAATTGTTATTATATTTAGTGAATGTACCCGTATTAATTAACATGTTGGGAAACTGCCAATTTACACATTTTAAGGTGACCTGCTATCATGAATGTGTGAGAACAAGCTTTGAGCACAATTAATAAATGATATTGATGGTACCAGGGAAAGTCCACTTCAAATGCACATACAATCTTCATATTTAAAGAAATTTAAATTGCATTTTTTCCTTTGATTTATTTGAAACAAATGTTTATGTATAAATCATGAATATTTAAATAACAAGCTCATCTTTTTTAAGTTCACACACAATTACAGATGTTACATTTCACGTGGATGTTATATTATTTTAAATTCTAAATGGGAATATACTAAACTGTAGCAATTTTTATGAATGTATGGTCACTTTCATAGAGTTATGAGTTGGCAATGGTGAATGTTTAAAACAGCTCTCACCCCAGGAAGTCCTGGGATGCTGTATTTGTATGCTCCTTTTTCTAAATGCATATTCAATGTCTCCTCAGGTTTTATCTGAATTGATACTTTCAATGTGCTTAGCATCTTTAAATCAAAACACAAGTTTAAAATAATAATCACTAAGAATGGTTCTGGATTCTTGTTGTACATCTCCAGTATCTCCTCTGGCTGTGGTCTTCTATACAACAGGTTGTAAATATTTTCAGCAATTATGCATTCCACATTCAAAGCAATAAGGATAACAATAAACGCCTTTCCCTTTAACAGCAATAACAAAACCCTTTCTATTGTTCTTGTTTGTATATATGAATAAATGTGTTGATAGAGGTTTGTATGTCTGAATGTATATCTGTTGTCAGAGGTTACTATTTTTATAGTAAAATATGTATTTGAAAATACATATTTGGTGGCTTCAATTATTTTTGTGGCTAACACTATAACTTTCTTGTTCTTGTTCATAAATTTTTATTCTTCACAAAACGACTATGTTGTAGAACCATCAGTGGTTAAAAAATGAACAAGTGATAATTACACATAAGTACTCATACCATCATTTTCCTTCCTTACCATTAAGAGAATTACAAACTCACAGAAAGAATGGTGACTTTCATCTTTTCAGATTAACGTGCCAGTTAGTTAAGGAAGTTCAAAAGGAGAGAAGTGAAAATCTTAAAAATCCTTAAACTACAGTCTGGGCTAAGCTAATGCAGTGAAGTTAATAGGCGACAAAGTGATGGCTTGGATGGATCCTTGATCGCATCGGTGTGAAAGCTTCCTACACCAATATAGATCACAGCGGCTTCCCGACTTCTCAGCCAGTGTGACAAGATTAGACAAAGTAAAACTAGGCAAGAGCATTTCAAATGAAAAACCAGTCTAAAGAAAATTAATTCCATGAGGCTGGGCAGCCCGCTGAGAGCACTTTCCATTCCTGGGCTCCACCCCACTCCCAAACAATTATTTTCTCTGCAGCAATCAGCGCTTCCACTCAGAATTGATAACTGCAAGGTACCAGAACAACCACAAAAAACCCACAGCACCTGCTCCCATCTCCTCCTAGGCTTACACTCCATTTAGCTGTTCTGCATGTCTTTGAAATAGCCCTCCAACATCAGTGCTCCAAGTCTTCATTACTTCGTCAGCACCCATTGGGGAGGTTCAGATACCGTACCTGGACATCGGCGCTGCTCAGTCAGAAGATACTCCTCCTTGTCGGACTCCCAGGCCTGGAAGCGTCATTCATCGCAGCATCTGCTCCTCTCCTTCCCCGTCATCATCTCCTTGTACAACCTCGCACACAGATTCCGTCAAGAATTCGAAGTTAGCAACCCATCAGTGCGAAGCGCTTCATTCCTCTTCCCCACCGTTCCCTCTGGACTGAAGGCTGTTGCAAAGCAGCTTCAGGTTCCCAGGGTAGTTTTCCTGCGGTGCTGAGGCAGCGGCGGCTGCTCTCTTTGCCTCAGGCAGAGGGAGCAGGAGCAGCCGCGACGGTGGCGGCAGCAGTTGCAGCACGGGCACCGCCCGCCTACCCCAGCGCTGGCCACACCAGCTTGGACAACTGGGGGGAGCTCAGGCGCGCTGAAGGATGTGGCTCGCCCCCTGGGCCCCTTGGCCGCGGAAGCTTTGGCAGGTGCCGGTCTGCGCGCGCGTGATGCAGCCTGGACCACTGTTACCAGGACAACGCGCACGCCGCGCCTCTCCCTCCTCCCTCCCTCCCCCTTAAGCACACGCCCAGTCATAGATGCACTGTCTCAAACCCCAGAAAAACGGATGCAACACACCTGAAGGCGTGCACTGTCCTGCACAATAGCTGCTATCATCTCCAGCTCTGGTAGAAATCATCAACCATCAAACCAATACTATAATTGCTTCTGGAAAAGGTGTTTCTGATGAAAAATGCTATCCAGCTCCAGAAAGAGAACTGATGAACTCTGAATGCAGACTGAAGTACATTTTTCTCACTTTATTTTTCTTGCAGTGTGTGTGTGTGTGTGAGATGGCTAATATGAAAATACATTTTGCCTGATTTTCTATGTACAGTTGACATATTGCTTGCCTTCTTAGTGGGTGAGGAAAGGGTTACATTACAGGGAGGAAGAGAATTTGGAACTCAAATTTTTACAAAACTGTTAAAAATAAATAATAATTTTTATTTTTTATTAATTTATTTTAATTTATCAACAATCACTTCCATAAGCTTTTGAGTTTTAAATTTTTCTCCCCTTCCCTTCCCACCTCCCTCCCCAAGACAAATCTGATATAGGCTATACATATACATTCCTATTAAATTTTCACATTAGTGATGTTGTAAGAAAGAATTAGAACCAATAGGAGGAACCACAAGAAAGAGAAAACAAAACAAAACAGAAGAAAAAAAGTAGTAAATAGTATGCTTCAATCTGCATTCAAACTCCATAGTTCTTTCTTTGGATGTGGATAGCATTTTCCATCATGAGGCCTTTGGAGATGACTTAGATTCTTGCATTGCTGAGAAGGGCTAAGTCTATCAATGTTAGTCATCACATAATATGGCTGTTACTGTGTACAATCTTCTCCTGGTTCTGCTCACTTCACCCAGCGTCAGACCATACAAGTCCTTCCAGGTTTTTCTGAAGTCTGCCTGCTCATTATTTCTTATAGCACAATAGTATTCCATTACATTCATATACCACAACTTGTTCAGCCATTCCCCAATCGAGGGGCATCCAAAAATTGAATTTAAAAAAATAATAGGGAGCAGCTAGGTGGTGCAGTGGAAAGAGTACCGGCCCTGGAATCAGGAGGACCTGAGTTCAAATCCAGTCTCAGACACTTGACACTTACTAGCTGTGTGACCCTGGGCAAGTCACTTGACCCCATCTCCCAGCCAAAAATAAATAAATAATATAAAAAGATTTTAAATAATTTTAAAAAGAAAGACAAGGTGTGTCAAATGGCTGTTCTATGGTTCAACCCACCATCCCTGTGACTCCTCAGACCAAAACTCCCTTCCCTGGCCACCATTCCTCTCTGTACTGTCTTTCTATTTGAATCTAATAAGCTCCTTGAGGGCAGTTTTTGTTTTGTTTTGTTTTTGCTTCAGTATTCCTAGCAGCTGAGCACTGTGCTTGTCATCTAATAAGCAGGTAAATATTTTCATTCATTCATACACACACAAAACACACAGATATTTAACACAAACACACAACCATCCTAAAAATGGAAGCACACACACATAATACACACAAGGTATTAGGCAGGCAGGGGTGGCGGGAACACTTGCTCTGGAGCTTGTATGTGAGTGGGGAAGTGGGAGGGGGGCAGGGGATTAAATGGGCTGAGGAGAAGGAAGCTGGTAGCCTCTCCTGCCTCCCCAGGTGAGTTCATTTGTACAGTGCTGTACCTGTCTCATCTGCTCCCATACTAATGAGGTGGCTGTGGGCACACCACAAGACACTGGAGGATAAAAGGAGGATCTAATGCTGTGTGTGATTTGCCAACAAGACGGGAAATAAAGGATACCAGTGCTGTATAGGAAAGAGTACTGGATTTAGAGGAGAATGACCTGGGTTTGAATTTCACTTGTGACCTTGACAAAATAACTTTCTGTCTGGGACTTTCATAATTGTTTAATTGGGGAGGGGGGTAGGTTAAATGATCTCTATGGTCCCTTCCAGTTCTCCATTCTAGGATTCTATGCCTTGGGCCAGGCCTTAGAGACTCCCACTTAGATGGGAGAGAACCTAGAACCAGAGGTCAGTTCTCTTTAGGCTCATTTCTAAATCCCTGTCTGTATAAAATTGTCTGTCCTAGATGGACACAGATTTTTAACATTATACTAAGTGGCACTGAGCAAGAGATCCAGATCACAAGTTAAAGGAGTGACTAAATATTTATTGGTCAAGGGTAAAAATCATTACAATGATTTAGTAGGGGAAAGTGGTAGACAGAAATCCTCCCACTGCAAAATGGTGCTATTTTCCTTCCCATTTCTATGCTTCCCATTGTACTGTGAAAGGTTCAAAGTACACAAACATTTTTAACATCACGGGATAGTAGAAAGAGACAGAGAAGGTAATGGCCCTTGCTTTTTTTTAGATGTAAGGGCATTTATTAACTGTGTGACCCTGGTCAAGTCGCTTAACCTTTCTTAGCCTCAGTTTCTTCATCCGTACAATGGGAATACTAAAAGCAACTATCTCCCAGAGTTGTTATGAGGTTCAAGTGTGATAATGTATGCAAAGCAATTTGCAAATTTTAAAGCACTACGTAAATGCTAGCTACTACCACTTGGGATGAAATATTTATGAAATGGCTTGTATACTTTCCTGTCTTCTTAAATATGGATACCTAACTTATGATGTGATTTGGGCCGTAAATGCAGGAGCCCTTCCTTCCCACTCCCACCTCCCTACCCTTCACATAAGCTCCTCAAGGACAGGGTATCTAATTTGTTTGTGTACATTCACTGCCCAGCAACGTGCCTTGGGCATGGTGGGTGCTTAATACCCACCATGTATTTATTGAATTCAATTTTCATTACTCAAAGTAATCATTATGAATATACAGTTCTGTGCATACCTTTTCTGTGAAGTTAGCTTTTCATTGTCTCTCTGTAACTGCTGAAATAGCTGAAAAATTCTCAGTCTGGCACTTGAAGCCCACCACAATCTACCCACTTTTCCAGAGATCCTCTTCATACCCAGCTAAGCTGGCATATTATTTGTTCTTGGAAGATCTAATAGCTCCCTGTAATAGCTCACTTCCACCTGCCCCCTTCTGGTTTGCTGCTTCTCAGTCTCTTGGGCTGAGAAAACAGAGTTGTTATGCTGTGGATCCTGGATCAAATTCAAATGATTTTCTTATTCGCTTAACCCCAATGTTGTTTTACTTTGAATGCTTGGGAAGTTCGGAAGCTGAGCAAAATTCCAGACGAGGGATTTTGAATACTCCCTTAAGGTTGAAGGGAACCCCTAGGGACCATTCCTAAGATATGTACTGCTTTATCTGGTTATGTTTCCCTAACAAATAAGGGACCAGTGGGGATAGGAAGGATGAGGAAGGGGGTGGGAGTGGGGAGAACTTCCTTATATGAAATGCATTTACAACTAGGATGAGATAATGTAAGTGAAAGTATATAAAGCTGCAATAATACCATCAGGGCTATCTCAGCTTGAAACCTCAGTTCTGAATGGGAGGGAGAGGGGGAATCTAAACACTGCCACACCCCCCCCCCCCCACTTGTTTTGTAGTCAAGTGATAACTACAGAGGCAGCTAGATGGCTCAGTGGATAGAGCACCACACCTGGAGTCAGGAAGACCTAAGTTCAAATCTGCCCTCAGACACCTACTAGCTGTGTGACCCTGAGAAAGCTACTTAACCCTGTTTGCCTTAGTTTCCTCATCTGGAAAATGAGCTGGAGAAGGAAATGGCAAACCAAGAAAACCCCACAGACAGTATGATCCATGGAGTCACAAAGAGCTGGGCATGACTGAACAACCACAACAGTGATTGCTATAAGATTCATACTATATCTCCAACTGATCAACCATATGTTAAGGTTAAGAGTAAGTAAAGCTCAAAGAAAAGATCAAAGAAACAAGTCTGGCTTTACTATGAAGGCTTTGTAAGAATTTGGGGCAGCTAGATGGTGCAGTATATAAAGCTCCAGCCTTGAAGTCAGAAGGACCCGAGTTCAAATCCGACCTCAGACACTTGACACTTACTAGCTGTGTAACCCTGGGCAAACCACTTCAACCCAACTGCCTCACCAAAAAAAAAAAAAAAATAAGAATTTAATTCAACAAACATTTACTAAGAGCTACTAAGTTCAGTATAAGGTACCTGGGGACACAAAGATAAAAAAGATGTTTGTCCTTAAGCTTATTTTCCACAAAGGAGGGGGGAAAGAAAGAAAATAAAAGATAACACAAGATAATTTGACGAAGAAGGGAGCACAATTGGTAGAATCTGGAAAAGGTTTCTGGAGGGAGTATCATGGGAGCTAATTCCCAAAGGAAGCTAAGGATCTTAAGTGGTAGAGGTGAGGAGGAAACACTTTCTAGGAACAGAGGAA
Source organism: Vombatus ursinus (assembly GCF_900497805.2). Taxonomy (NCBI): domain Eukaryota; kingdom Metazoa; phylum Chordata; class Mammalia; order Diprotodontia; family Vombatidae; genus Vombatus; species Vombatus ursinus. Next base: position 10,112 of record NW_020940355.1, on the reverse strand, counting down.
GACCTGTTTAAAGGCATGGAGAAGGGAGATGGGAGGTGAGTATTATATCTTCCAGGAGCAAGTAATATGCCAGCTTACCTGGGTATGAAGAGGATCTCTGGAAAGCTGGGTAGATTGTGGTGGGCTTCAAATGCCAGGCTGAGAAATTTTCTTTTTTTGTAGAGGTAATAACCCCTGACTAGTTTTGGCACTCAGAAAACTTTCCTTACATTTTCCCTTACTTTTGAGGTTTGGGGATTTTCTTTACAGAGTTTTCTATCAGAAATCTGGCCTTTGAATAAGTAGGTTGCCACTCTACTAGTTAGTATTACATGAAATTAAGGTATGCTCTTTTAAGAACATTATTCTTGGGGCAGCTAGGTGGCACAGTGGATAGAGCACTGGCCCTGGAGTCAGGAAGACCTGAGTTCAAATGCAGCCTCAGACACATAACACTTGCTAGCTATGTGACTCCAGGTAAGTCACTTAACCCCAACTGCTTCAACAACAAAAAAAGAAAAGAAAAAGAACATTATTCTCCCAGCTATGCACCTGACTTCTTTCAGGACTTGAAAAATCATGTCTCAGTTGCTGTCTCATCCTAGAACTTGCCTCAGCACCTGACACCTCCCCAACCTGGAATATCCAACTACCCCTGTGGCCTTCTCACCCTGGAATATCTTTGCACCATACTGGCCCTTTTTTTCTATTGGTGAGTTCCTCCTGAGGCTTCTATTCTGGCTTGTTCCAACCCTTGCTCCTGGCTTCTTTCCAGACTTCAAAACCATGCCCCATGCCAGGTACACACCTGTCTTTTCATGTGTTGTCCTCCCTTAGTAGAATGAAAGCTGCTTGAAGGCAGGAACTATCTTCCTCTTTGCTTGTATTTGTATCCCCAACACTTAGCAGAGTGCCTAACACATAGCAGATGCTCAATAAATCCTTGTTTCCTTCCTTTTTTATCCTTCTTTCCTTTAAGACCTGGTCCTATAGAATGGAAAGATGTTACTGGAAAAAAAATCTTTGCTGCAAGTTTCTCTGGCAAAGGTTTTATTCCAAGATATTTAAGGAACTGAGAAATTTATATGACGAGACTAAGAGAAATAATTATTTCTCTCATATTAATAACCAATTATTGAATTAGGACTGAGGGTTTTCCCCTTTTCTACTTCCTCATTCAGAAATCAGCCCCTGTAGTTTACTCAGGTAACCTTTGAAGTACAGGGCTGATGATAAGAGAGAAACTCAGATCTGTTCAAAAGGTAAAAAATTTTAGTTTAGGTGAATTGATAGGGCCATTGTGTTTTATTCAGACGGCTCTGGGAAAAAGTGGATTCTCCCTTTTGTTCAGATTTCCCTAGACACAGTAATAAGGGTATAGATAAGTCTCTTTGACCAAGACTGAGCAATTGGAGTCACATCCCCCAGAACCTCATTAGAACAAGCCCACCTCTCACTATAATATTCTTTCCCTCATTACTTGTTAACCAGAGTTGATTGAAATCCTCAGGAGGATAGACTCTTCCAAGGGCATAAGTGTTGAGTGAGTTCTATGAGGGGTCTTTGGCATTTGAGAGTGCCACTGACGTTTTTATTACTTAGTATTGTTAGCATGATTAATAAAATGATTAATTACCCAGAAACCATGTCTCTTGAAGTTTTCATACATCAGAATATAGAAAAATGGTGAAAGGATATGAACAGGCAGTTTTCTTTCTTTCTTTTTTAACTTAATTGTATTTTTTTTCCCAATTACAAGTAAAGATAGTTTTCAACATTCATTTTTGTAAAATTTTGAGTTCCAAATTTTTCTCCCTCCCTCCCCAAGATAGCAAGCAATCTGATGTAAGTTACACATATACAATCATATGCAATCATATTAAACACATCTCCACATTAGTCATGTTGTAAAAGAGTCAGAACAAAAGGCAAAAATTATGAGAAAGAAAAAAAAGCGAAAATAGTATGCCTCGATCTGTATTTAGACTCCATAGTACTTTCTCTGGATGTGGATAGCATTTTCCATTATACGTCTTTTGGAATTGTCTCGGATCAATGTATTGCTGAGAAGAGCTAAGTCTATCAAAGTTGATTATTGCACAATATTGATGTTACTGTGTACAATGTTCTCCTGGTTCTCCTTACTTCATTCAGTATCAGCTTATCTAAGTCTTTCCAGGTTATTATGAAATCTGTCTGCTTGTCATTTCTTCTAGCACAATAGTATTCCATTACATTCATATACCACAACTTGTTCAGCCATTCCCCAGTTGATGGACATCCCCTCCATTTCCAATTCTTTGCCACCACAAAAAAGAGTTGCCATAAATACTTTTGTACATGTAGGTCCTTTTCCCATTTTCATGATCTCTTTGGGATACAGACCTAGTAGTAGTATTGCTGGATCAAAGGATATGCAGTTTTATAGCCGTTTGGGCATAGTTCTAAATTGCTCTCTAGAATTGTTGGATCACTTCACAACTCTACCAACAATGCATTAGTGTTCCAATTTTCCCACATCTTACCCAACATCTATCATTTTCCTGTTTTGTCATGTTGGCCAATCTGACAGGTGTGAAGTGGTACCTCAGAGTTATTTTAGTTTGCATTTCTCTAATCAATGGTGATTAAAAGCATTTTTTCATATGATGATAGATAGCTTTAATTTCTTCATCTAAAAAATGCTGAACAGGCAGTTTTCAAAGGAAGAAATCCAAGCTATCAACAAACATTTTTTTTCCCTTTGATCTGCCTTTACTTCCGGATAACATTTGACCATCTTGGTCTTTGGACAGCTTTCATTTTATTCATGATTTCATAATAATTGTAAACAGTGTTTTCAAGATCACATCTGAAAGTTGTTTTCTTTCCTGGACCCTCAGACGTCACTTATCTTGGTCAGCAGATATGTAAAGAGTTATACATATCCATCATATCTCATCCATGAGCAGGCCTCTGTTGATCCACATTCCAACACAGCTATTCCTTCTCAACTTCTCCCATTCTCACTTGTGTCTTTCGGTGATAAGTCCTCCACAGGGGACCTACCCAATATGCTAGAGACCCTCATCTCAGTCCTTTTGTCACTCCATGGATGCCAGTGCAACATTTTGGCTATCTGTTAGCCCTTACTCTTGCTAAATGACTGGTCTGCACCCTTTTCCTGCATTCATATCCCTAATAACATCTTTGTTTTTTAATTTTTTATTAAGTTATTTTATCAACAAACATTTTTCTAAATGTTCTAAATCATTAATAATCATGTAAGTGCAAATTAAAGAATATCTTAAACCCATCAGATTGGCAAAGATGACAAAGAAAAAAAATGAAAAATATTGTGGGAGTGGAGGGGAAGAGCCATATCAGTGTACTGTTGGTAGAACAGTGAATTGGTACAGCCGTTCTGAAATGTAATTTGGAATTATGCCCAAAAGGTCACTAAACTATACATACACTTTGACTTAGTAATACTATACTACTTTAAGACATACAGCCCAAAGGGATCAAAGAAAAAATGGAAAAGGAGGCATATGTACAAAAATACTTAATGCAGTTCTTTTCACAGTAGCAAAAAAACTGGAAATGAACAGTTTATGAATGTAATTGAATACTATTGCACTATAAGAAATAATGAAATGGACAGCTTCATAGGAAACTGGAAATCTATGAATTGATACACTAAAGAGAGAACTATAAAAACAATTTATAGAATGACAACATTATAAAGAACAACCATGTCAAAAGACTTGAGAACTTTTGAACAATGACCAACCACAATGCCAGAAAGACGAAGCATGGTACTACCCACTTCTTGTAAGAAGTTATGGAGTTAAAATGTAGAATGAGACAGTTTTGGACATGACCAACAAGGGAATGTTTTATTTGACAATGCATATTTGTTATGAGGTTTTTGGTTTTTTTAATTATTATTCAATTTGGGAGGGTGGGGATGAGGAGAGAAAAATGCTTAGGAGGGGGGAAATAAAAATTGTAGGGAGTTTTTAAAAATACTGGCCCCAAACTAAAGGATCTCCAAGGTTCTTTCCAACTATGTGATTCTATGACATTGATTTACTTGTTGGGAACCCATGATCTAGGCACAGAACAAAATAAGAATTAAGATCTCTTAATATCTATAGGATAATAGCACCTACCTCACAGGGTTGCTGTGAGAATCAAATGAGATAATATATGTAAAACACTTTGTAAACCTTAAAAGTTTGCATAAATAAATGCAATTTATTGTTTTATTAATTATGTTTATTATATATATTGAGTATATTATATTGAGTAATTATTAAATTACATAAAGCACTATAATGTGCAATAATTTTTTAAAAGAACTGGTCCAGGGGCAGCTAGGTGGTACAGTGGATAGAGCCCCGGCCCTGAAGTCAGGAAGACCTGAGTTCAAATTCAGCCTCAGATACTTAATAGTTATGTGACCTGGAAAAGCACAAAAGCCTTGTTCATTATTCAGAACACTGGCAAGCATGCTATCATGAAACTGATGTACAATGCTGATGAACTTTTCCAGGCAACCCAATTTTGACCTAATTTTCCATAAGCCCTCATGATTGACAGCATCAAAGGCCTTGGTCAGACCTACAAACATTGTATACAGACCTCTGTTTTGCTCCTGGCATTTCTCCTGGAGTTGTCAGGCAGCAAACACCACAATTAACCTTTCCTCAGCCCTTTCTGCAGTCACACTGATTCTCAGGTAGATGACCATCTCCCAGGTGAAAAATCAGCCTATTAAGGACCTGGACAAGTCACTAAATCCCAACTGCCTCTCCACCCCCTCCACCCTCCCTCAAAACAAAACAAACAAAAAAACATGCAACTGGTCCATAGATTAATTGCCCCAAAGTAGAATGACCTTGAAATTAATTACCTATAGAATTTTAACAAAGTAAACCTTAATAGAGCAACTACAGTGCTACGTAATTAACAACACTTAGACAAGAGTGTTGATCTTTTGGCTGCCAAAGATTTCTTCAGTTCTTTCCCGTTACAAAGGGCTGAATTCAGAGAGCCATGATTTCTAAGGCCTCATCTGAAAGACACTACGAAATTAATGTAATCTTAACCATACACTTCATAATAAAAACCCAACTCAGTCAACCAACTAATGAATTACTTAGAGCTAACACCAATAACTAAAATAGTCATGGTCGGGATAGGGTGGAGTATTGACAAGTACTTTGTTCTTTGCTAAAGAATACTAGACTAAATAAAGAAAAAGAGACAATCTGAAATCCATTTAATTAAATGCAACATTTATTAAGAACTTACTATATGAAATATTTTACATGATTGCACATGTATAACCTATACCAGATTGCATCTCAGTGAGAGAAGAGGAGAGTAAGGGAGGGACAGAATTTGGAGCTCAAAACTTTAAACTGTCTTTACATATAACTAGGGAGAAAAAAATATTACTAAAGTGTTAAAATAAAAAAAGAACTTACCATATGTAGAGCATTATGGCTGTAAGAAGCACAAAGTTTATAAAAAACATAATCTCTGACCTCATGGATTTTACTAGGAGAAGATAGTCTAACTGACTTCTTGATAGCAATGGATAGAGTGCTAAACCTGCAGAAAGGATGACCTTAGTTTAAATCCAGCCTCAGACACTTACTAGCTATGTGACTAAGGGCATTTAACTCATCCGCCTCAGGTTCCTCATCGGTAATAAGAGGATAACAACACCTCCCTCCCAGGGTTGTTCTGAGGACGAAACAGGATAATATTTATAAAGCATTTTGCACTATGTAAATGTTAGCTATTATTATTGTTGCTATCATTATTACCAGTCAGTCAACAAGAATTTTTAAAGCACGTACTATGTGCCAGGCACTGTGCTACAAGCCAGAGATACAAAGAAAGGCAAAAGCAGTCCTTTCTCTTATTCTTCTGGGGTATGTTGTTGTTCAGTTGTTTCAGTCATGCCCCACTCTGTGTGACCCCATTTGGGGTTTTCTTGACAAAAGATACTGGAATGCTTTTCCATGTTCTTCTCCAGCTCATTTTAAGATGAGGAAACTGAGGCAAACGGGGACTTTCCCAGGGTCACACAGATAGTAAGTGTCTGAGGCTGAATTTAAACTCAAGTCTTCCTGACTCCAGGCCCCATCGCTATTCAATGCACCACTTAGAGTGAAAAGCACACTGGTTCTGCAGTCAGAGCATCTGGGCTCAAATCCATCTTTAACACTGCCAGTAGGATAGGAAAGTCTCAAGCTCCCTGGCCTCAATTTCCTAAACTGTAAAATGAAGCTGGACCAGATGGTCTCTTAGGTACCTTCCAGCTTGCTATGACTGAAACACATAGCTATAATACCTAATAATAAGCTCCCAAGTAAATTAGAGCATACAAATGGCCATGTGAGATGCCAGAGATAAGATTGTTACAGACAAGGGATCTGAGAAAGCTTGACAGGAGAAGCAGGGCTGCCTCTGCTGAGTTTGAACTAGTCGAAATCAGGATTGCAGACAGCAGTCATCTGCTTATGAATGGCAAGTATCATTTTTCAACCATTAAAAAGAGGCCAGATTCTAGACACCAGCGACAGCCTACTACAAACAAAACTACATTCCTGAACACCCTATCTGAAACCATTTATATTTCTTCTATTCTCACTAATCAGCTTTCTTCCCAGCAAATGCAAACATTTTAAAAAATGCTTTCAATTGAACAATTAGAGACCTAAGAATCAATTCCTCAAAAGATTATGGCTGAAGTCCAAATTGTGAAAGAGTACAGCCCTCAGTCTTTCTCCTCCTCTCACTCTGCTCCAAGCACCTCTTCTGAATTCCCTCTCCACAAGGATTTGTTCTCAGCTTGAAGCCCACTAGTTCCCTGGAAGGTGTTAGCTAACCCTCCCCCTGAAGGGCAAGAGGGCTCCCCAGCTCTGTAGCTTCTGAAGTCTCAATTTCCTCTGCTGCAAAAAATAAGAATGAGAATAATATTGTACAGGCCAGGAGTTGCTGTGTAGGAGAGTGCTTTGTAAAGCTCATGGTGCTACATAGATGAGTTATTGTTATTATTTTGTCTGGGCCTGGGATCTCCACCAGGGAGTTCCTGGTGGGCAAAATCTCCTTAGATACAGACCAGCAACTGTTCTACAACTTAGTTTTAGAGTCACCAGGGCAATGAGAGGGTGACTGTCCCATTTCACAAGGCCAGGATATATCAGAGGCTGGATGTGAATCCAGGTTGTCCTGACTGAGAGGTGAACTTCTATCTACTACACCATGCTCTCATTATTATTGTTTACATTTTAATAAAGGTGTACAGAAAACCAAAAGCTATCAAGTTCATTCAAGTAATTAATTTCTAATGGTAGAACATCAAACAGGTGGTAGATATAGTCAATACCTATCAACCAATCAATAAACTAGCACTATTTCAAAAGTTTAAAATTCTACATCAAGGCCTGTCTTGTCTTTCACCGTCTCTGCTCTGCCCTCTGTCCCCCACCTCCCATATTCAAACAACTTATAACACTGAGCACAATGACCACATACTGAGTGTGACTTCGGGCTCTCTTTCAGATTTCTTCTCCTTTGGTCCATACCCTGGTCCGAGCCTTCAGACCCAGACAACACTGGTATACTATGAGGAAACAAACAAAAAAATGACATGGGGTATTGAAATGATTTATTCAAGTCACTCGGCAAGTCAGTTTTGGAGCCAAAAATAAAATCCTTTTATCCTCAGACAAAGTCTAAGTTGAGAAGGAAGGAAAACAATTAAAACAGTGAAGAAATGTAGTTACTATAATCGGTATCTTTTGTACATCTGAACTTCCTCTCAAATGCTTAAAGCATGTAAAAGTTGACTCAGCCTCACGATACCCAGTAAGGTATTATTCTGGCTTGGAAGATGGAAAACAAGGTAAAATTAGATGATTTGCTTATTAATATATTCCCCACTCTGAGTCAGAGAAGATGAGAAGATAACATTTCTAGGGCTATGCTATGTAGTCAACTTAATCTCTGCAAACTGTTGAACAAGAAAAAAGTAGTTTCTTCATTCACATTTAGGCAGAGCAGTTGGGTAAACAGGACAATCTAGCAAAATTTCAACAGATCCAAGTAAACAAGCATTTAAGTCAAAGAACCTAAAGCAGAAACCTCTATGCATCCCAAAGGTTGGGTTCTACTTCTTTAACTAATTTAAGGGCAAAGAGTGTGAAGGGCAGGGTCACTGACTCATTTACCCATGAAAGCAGATTATCCAAAACATGTTGTTCAGAAATGATTTCATTTTTAACATCTACCTGAATTCAATCTTCTTTTTTTCATCTTTGTTCTAGGGCCAAATAATGGGAGAGAAAATTAGCTTAGATTCTATGTGACTCAAAAGTAGACATCAATAGTGGTTCTTTTATACTCTTTAATTAAAAATACAAGGTAGTTTTTTCATGGACTTAACTAGATATATTCCTACATGTTTCATGGATTATTAAATGAGTAGGATTAATAGAATTATCCGAAGTTTTCTGATAAGATTATTTATGTTAAACTATTATTATTGTTATTACCACATTTATATTTTCCTCCCACAGTGTCCCTACAAAGGAAATACAGTGACGTGTAAATTGCATTTGCTTTTTACCATTACTCATTATTTCCTTTTTTAATTTAGGCAGACAGAATGAAAACAAATGTATCCCATTTCTCATTGTCCTCTACTCGTGCTATCCTTCTTCCTGCCATCCTGGCCAAGATGAAGTCGAAGGACAAAGAAAGCCATAATCCCTTCACCAAGAAAGTTCACAGCAATAGTAGCAGCAGTACCAGAGCTAGGGACTGAGCAACCCATGTCTTCATTTCATCCACACCAACCACATAGACCGAAGAAAAATAAAAAGGCCAACTCCAAAACCACTTTTACTTAAAAGGTAGAGTTCTTAGAGAGGGAAAAAAGTGGACTTATGAAAAATCTATAGGAAGAATCTAAAAAGAGAAATAATAATACAGCAGCGAAGATCCAGCCTCTTAGGTGATATTCAACACATTTTTCCAAAGAGATTAAAAACATGAAGTTTTTGCAAGAAATCTGATAGAAAACTGTACAACAGACTTAAAAATTTACACATCTGAAAAATATTCACAGTATTACATCAAATCCACATAGAAGACCCCAGTGATCACTAGGAAATCTACCACAGTCCAGTTTTTCTAACCCTATTAGGTCCAAATTCCGTGGAACAATGTGACAACCATCTGCTGCAGGTCTGAAAAATATTCTATCAAACCGTAGTTTACAGGTGGCCTCTATCGCCAAATTAGAGTTGGCTTGTGTATCCCAAGTATAACGGCAATGCTCAGGTTTGCCCAAAAACTCCCAGACATCCAAAATTTTTTCTGGTAAGCCACCTGATTTAGAAACCTAAAAAAGATGGAGAAACTTTTCATCAAATTTTTTGTAGTCTAAAAAATCTGCTTACTTTGCTTAGATGCAACATTTAATATTAAAACAGTTAAAACAATTTATTTAACAATCCCATACAAAATATTTAGACAACTCAATATAAAAATAACTCTGCTACACAGTCATGGGAAAAAGCACAAGTATTTACTTGTGAGTTAGGTTGAAAAAAAGGGTAAATAACTTGCTGTTTTGTGAAACTTTCCTCCATTTCCCTTACTATAGGGCAAGGATTCTTTGTTATTTTTATTTTTAGAGACTCCATCTCCCTATCTCACTCAGGTTGAAAATCTAGTAGTCACATTTGGGCCAGACCCCAATGCTGATCAGCATGAAAGCTTTGACAGACTCCCCTTCTGACCTGGGGGTCATCATTTGGTGCTGGCCTTAGTGCAGACACCCAATCAGCTTAACACATTCCAACTCAGAACTCCCAAACTCAAGCAATTCACCAGCCACAGTCTCTGCTAATAGCAGGGATTACAGGAGTATACTACCAAGGATTCCTGACATGGAGTCCATGAACATGCTTTTTAAAAAAAATTGATAGGGGCAGCTAGATGTTGAAGTGGATAGAGCACCGGCCCTGGATTCAGAAGGACCCAAGCTCATATCCGGCCTCTGACACATAATACTTACTAGCTGTGTGACCCTGGGCAAGTCACTTAACCCCACTGCCCAACCAAAG
>NW_020940354.1:0-6380 GCF_900497805.2 Vombatus ursinus | reverse complement strand
GGGGGGGGGTGTTTAATCCCCTGCTATGGACCCCAACTGTCTTTGGAGTTTGCACATCAGGTCCCGCTATCCTGGAGGAAGCTTTCTTCCTTGGGAGGACCCCCCACTGTGGATTAGGGCCATGTGACTGGGGAGAACTCCCTTGGTGCATAGCTCAGACAACCCCAACCCTAGATTAGAACCCCTGCTGTGCTATTCAGGAAGCTCATAATGAGGAACAGAGCTATGTCAGTAGAGAGAACCCCCTTCAGCACTGCTTAGGAACCACCCACAATGATCCAGAACTGTCTTCGTAAGGCGGACTCTTTGCTGTGCTGCTCAGGAACCCCAAAATGTGCATCAGACCTAGCTTAGACCTCACCCCCTCGCCATGCAACTCAGGCACCCTCCCCCCACCACCAAGGATTACAGCTACTTGGTAGGGAGACTGACTCCCTGCTGTGCTGCTTGGGGTGGGGGGGAATCCCTCACTGGGGACCGGAGCTATGTTTGCAGGGAGGACACCCCCTCAGTTGTGCAGAGCTCAGGCACCCCCATCTGAAAACCAGAACTGTATTCATAAGGAGGCTTCCCTGCTGTGCCACTCAGGGCACCCCCCCAATAGTCAGTGGATGTATTCTCACTCTAAATGGAGACTTGACTGTGCTGCCCAGGGGCCTCCATGTTGCAAAGGCTTTTTATTCTTAGGCCTAAATCCCTGCTGTGCTTCTCAGAAATCCTCACTATGGCCAGGGTCTATATTCTTAGGGGTGATTCCATTCTGGCCAGGGACTTTTTTTCTTAGATGGGGTTCCCTGCTATGTTACTCAGGGGCCCTCACTTTAGCCAGGGGTTATAAGCTTTATTTGGGCCTCCCCATTATGTTCCCCTGGGTAGCTAGGTGGCAGCATAGTGCACAGAGTGCAGGGCCTAGAGTTAGGAAGACCTGAGTTCAAATCCAGTCTCAGACATTTACTGGCTGTGTGACCCTGGGCAAGTCACTTCACCATTTGCCTCAGTTTCCTCATGTGTAAAATGAGCTGGAGAAGGAAATGGCAAACCCCTCCAGGATCTCTGCCAAGAAAACCCCAAGTGGGGTCCCAAAGAGTCAGACATGACAGAAACAAGTGAACAAGAGGAAGCCTGGCCTCAAGGAGCTGCTATCATATGGGTATTCTACTCAGAGTCCCTGGTGTAACTGTATCCCCTGAGCATGTCAGATTGCCATCACAGGTGGAGAGGGAGGAGCCCACGTGTGGTGGCTGAGGCCTGCTCTGCCATTTACTCCCTGTGTGACCGGCAAAGCAGACCACTGGCGGTCACTCCAGTCCAGGCCCAGCACAGAATCTTTTTTTGCCTCCTCCCCTGTCTGGAACGCAGAGAACTAAGGCAGGAACAGAGCTGCTTGGCTGCTCCTGCTTTCCAAGACCTTTCCAAGGCCCAAGCAGCGGCGAAGGAGACTAAGGGCCCAGGAGCCAGGGTCCGAGGCACCCTCAGCAGCCATCTAGACTAGATCAAGATCAGGTTGGAGGCTGAGGGGGTGAACCTCCAGGCTCTGGCTCCCTTTCCTCAGGGGCCTGGCTAAGAGCCTAGTGAGGGGGTCCAGGGCCCAGGCTTTGCCTCCGTCATCAGCCCTAGGGCCCAACAGGAGGCGGAGCCTTAAAGTTTTGGCTTCCTCCTTCCACAGGCAAGTAGAAAACCCACGAAGATGCCCACTCTCCAGGCTCTGCCTCCTTCAGCAGCCCACAGGCTCCATCCATGCATCCCTTCATTCATCCATTCATTCATCCAAGAGGACAGCCAACCAGCCATCCCTTCACAAACTCGCTGTCACCCAAAACTTCTGAGGCCTGGCCTGGGCCTGGGGAGGAGTGATGGGACAGACTTGAGGATAGAAAGAGAAGAAGTCCATTAGGAGAGTTCCCGTACTAGAGGTCTATCCATCACCACCAAGGAACCCTGTTCCACTTCCACCCAGGCCTGGAGGACAGAGAGCCAGGGTGGTTGGGGGTTGGAGACTGGCTGCTGTTTCCATTGCCTTTCTCAGGGACAAAACCAGCTTAGGCCTTCCCCTCTCCGGACTTCATTTTCCTCACCTGTCAATTGAGGAAGAGTGGGTCAGATGACCCCTAAGGTCCCTTCTAGCTCCAAAGGTTTGGGGTTTGGTGAAGTTGCTATCCCCAGTCCCTGGCTTGTACTTTTCAACTTAAAAGGGATCCCCCGAAGTACCTGTTAGCTTTTCATAGGTCAGAAAAGGGCCCTCTCTCCTCGCAGCCTTCTGGGAGCCTTTGATTGACACTGATTGACAATCACTTTGATTGGAATACTTAGTTTGGCCTCTGATGGCCACTTAGCTCCGTTCCAGTTTAACACAGATGCCTCCAGCTCACCTCCAAGGCCATAGTCTCCTTTGAGGGGAGGGGGTACTTGAGCCCACTTCTACCTTTACCTCTCTGCATGGACTGCATGGTGGTGTGGTCCACCCCCCCCCCCCCATGCTAAATGCCTTTTCAGCCTGCTTGTTCCCCGGCCTGGCTTTGGGCGTTCATCCTGGCAGCTACCCAGATGTTTTTCCCTTTAGGAAGTCTAGCTTCCTGCATTGAGCAATACCCAGCCCCAGGCCTCCTTGTCTCACTTCACCCCTCCTCCGACACGCACACCGGTTTGTCTATGCTATCGTGGGTTAGAGCCTCTACGCCTCTTCTCTGGGAGCCACACTCCTTCCTCCAATGCTGGTGCCAGGCTCGCAGTAACAAGTGGGAACATCGGCTCAAGTGACAGCCAGTGGTGCAGTGCGTCTGGAGGACCTGGGGTCAAATCTCACTTTTATCACTTACTGCTTGTGTAATCTTAGTAACAAGTCACTTACCTCTCTGGGTCTCGGTTTGCCCATCTGTAAAATGGTAGTGTGTGTGTATGTGGGGGGTGGGGTTAGACCTCTCAGGTCCCTTCCATCTATGTCCCTATGTTCCATAGCACTTGGTGTTATGCAGAGGAAGAAAGCCTTGGGATTGTCTCACCTCGGATTCATTTACATAGCGCTTGAAACTCTAAATACCTTCATAGACCCTTTGAGCTGGAGGGGACAACAGATCACCTCATCCAAAGCCCTCAGAGGCTCAGAGAAGGAAACTCTGGCCAGAAGGAGGCAGAGAGAACTGAGGCAGGCCTCATAGCTCCAAGTCCTTCCTTCTTCTTGCTTCTCTCAAGGGGCCGATGGCCCAGCTGGGGAGATGTGAGTAGGCAGCCTGGCAGAGCCATCAGACCCGCCTGGGAGACTGGGCTCAAGTTCCTTCCTCTCTGGGCCTCAGTTTCCTCCTCTCTAAAATGATAGGATTGAACTGAGTGACCTCCAAGATCCCTTTGAGCTCCAGATCAATGGTGGGCCTACGTCCTAAGAAAGCAGAGCCAGGAGCTAAGGATCCGAGGGAGGCCAGCTGTGGGCAGGGGCAGTCCAGACTGTGAGCTCCCCGAGGGCAGTGGCTGCTTCCTCCTTCTCTCTTTGTCCAGGTGCCCTGGCGCACAGCTCCTTAGAGTTCCAAAGTGCCACATGTCATCACTCTCATTTGAACCTCACAACAGTCTTGTGAAAGAAGGGGACACAGGTATCAGGAGCCCCATTTTACAGATGAAGTCATGAAAGGAAGTGACTTGCCTAAGTCACAGGTAAGGAGTGACTGAAGGGGGACAGGCTCCAAACCCTGCTCTACCCCCCCCCCCCCAATCTTCTACTGCCTCATTTTGGGAAATTTCCCAAAGGGAAAAAAAAAGCATGGCCTATGACCAGGGGAATCCCTTCATTCCAGCTAACCATAGTCATTAAATGCCTGCAGTATACAGAACATCCAAGAGATAAAGCACTTAGCAGTGCCTGACATGCATTTTCTGCCCTCCCCCTTCCTCCTGTGCTGCGTCATCATGAAGGAAGTGACTCTGGGTTCTCCACAAACTTCTCTGCTGTCCATTCATGCAATAGGGCATCTTCTATAAGCTATATGTGGGCAAGGACTGTGTTTTCACTTAACTGGCATCTTCCCCAACTTTGATCTGGAGTGTGGACATTGAGGTAGATGAGCCACCATGACCAGGCCATGGCAGGAGAGTTGATGATTGGGATGGAGGCATTAAGGATGGGCTGGAGGGGGTGGGGGCGGGTGGGCCAAACTGGAAAGCCCCAGGACGAGGCTGATGCCAGTCCTGGAGGTTCCTGCTGGGGGAAACAGACATTTTGTGGGGGCAGACTAGATAGGACTTGGTAACTGACTGAAGATGAAAGGTTGGGGCAGAAGGGAGGAGGACAGATCCTAAGAGGATGCCAAGGTCAGAGGCCCTAGAGAAGGGCACCACTGGGGCTGGGGGGTAATTGAGAGAGCACCTAGCGCACCATGCCTGGTGCTATGGAGCTCTCAATGGGATTGCAGGCTAAAGCAGCCATGTAATTAATCATGGCTGTATACAACACGAGAGAAGGCCGGAGGATGAGATAGGAATGGAGAAAGAATGAGTGCGCAAGAAAAGAACTGGAGGAGGGGGCAATGTGGATCATTTGTGGAAGGGAAGATTGGGCTTTGAATTCTGATTCTGCTACTTGCTAGTTGTGTGACCCTGGCCAAGTCCACTCACTTCTTACTGGTAAAATGACAATGATGATGGGGACACTTGTGCCGCCTACCTCATTGGGCAGTTGGGAGACTCGAATGAGATAACGTAGGCCAAGCCCTTTGTGGAAATCCCAGCATTTCAGAGCTGGCAGGGACTTTGGCAGCCATTCAGCCCCCCTCCCACCTAAAAACAAATCCTCAAGGCACCAGAGCCATTCAGTGGCCAGCCAGACTTTGCTTGAGGCCTTCTAATGTCCTTGGGACAGCTCTTGGTCAGCCTCCCTGCAGCTCTGTCCCTACCTACCCCCAACCCCCAGTTCTGCTTTCTGGGACCAAATAGAACAAGTTTTGAGATTTGCCCACTCTCCTCTAATCCCTCAGGTGACTATTATTGCGGCAAGGAAGGGGAGCTTCCAATTTCACACTGTGTGTCTAGCCCCATATGGCAGGAATTGAAGATCTGGTTTTCCAATGGGAATAACACAGTTACTTGCTCTAACCTACCTCACTGGGAAATACCTGACAGTGGCATAGTTTTAAAAACCTTGTTTGCAGGAAAAAATAGTAGCTCATGGCTCCTAGTTCTGCCCTCAGCTTTGGGGCGAGGAGAACAAGATCAGCCCCTCCTCCAGGTGACAGTCCTTGAAATACTTGAAGCCGGTTATGTCCCCGAGAGCTTCCTCTTCTCCAGTTCCTTGGGTGAATCATCATCTGACAATGACTGCAGCTCTAGGGCACTGTCTTAGCCAACCTCCAGCTTACCCATCCATGCCCTTCCTAAAATGAAGTTCCCAGAACAGAGCCCCACACGGAGCCGGCACTCTGGGCTGTCTTTACTACAGTCTGTAAAGTGTCTTCTCACCACAAAGCCCTGGGCTTACCCTCACCTATGTTGTCATTCTCCAAAGAAGGAGCCTTTTCCCTGGGGGGCAGGAGATAGCAGATGCCATCACAACACTATAGGAGTTACGTAAGCCCCCACCCCCCAGGTGGCTGGGCTCATGTAAACTCCACTTTTTGCCCAGCTTAGTTTTGAAAACTAGAGCAGGGTTGGCCAAGGTGGCCAGTAGTGGCCCACAGGGTTTAAACCCTTCTGGCCACAGGAGTTGTGGGCAACTCCTTTTCTGGATCTCCATTTCCAATTCTCCTGGCAGGAGAGCTGGTAATCCCTAGCAAGTGACAGCAGCAGACAGTTAGGTGGTCTGTCCTACAAGCTAAATATGACTTAAGAGTGTTTTCCTCATCCTAGGAGATAGGTATTGTAAGAATTACTTACTGTATGCCTTTTACAGATGAGGAAACTGAGGCTTTGAGAGGTGGTGTGAGATTTGTCCAGGCTATCCAGACAATTTGGCAGTCTCTGAACAAACAGCATTCCAATCCAGATCTCCTGCTGACAAGTCTGAGCCTACTAGTGGGCCCTGTATGTTGGGCTAACTAGTCCTTTGCCAAAAATCTTAGCTGGTCAGCACCTGGACTCAGGAGGGCCCACACTGAGCCTGCAGTCAGCATCTCGGAGGCTGGAGTCTAGGCTGTTTGATCGGCGCCTTCTTTGAAACTTTCAGCCTTCGGAGGACCAGGGAGCTCGCACCCTGAGGAATGGACAGGGCCTCAAGGACTGAGGTGAATGTTCTCTGGAGCTGTCACAGCTGGTGGTGGACTGTGACCCTTGCTGCCAAGAGACTCCGAGCCCCAGACCAGGGCAGAGGGCCACCAAAAATCACTCGGGCCTGGCCATCCAGCTAAGGCCCTAGCTCTTGACTCTTTTTCCTTGCCAAGTTTCTTGTGAATGTGGACCAC